>NC_056439.1:38062083-38237083 GCF_018296145.1 Oncorhynchus tshawytscha | reverse complement strand
TGATTGAGAACCACTCCAGACAGCCATAGACCTTGCTAGACAACCCACTAAGCTACAATCCCAATACCACCACCAAAACCCCAAGACAAACACACCACAATTACAAAAACCCCATGCCACACCCTGGCCTGACCAAATACATAAAGATAAACACAAAATACTTTGACCAGGGCGTGACAGAACCCCCCTAAGGTGCGGACTCCCGAACGCACCTCAAAACAATAGGGAGGGTCCGGGTGGGCGTCTGTCCATGGTGGCGGCTCCGGCGCGGGACGTGGACCCCACTCCTTTAATGTCTTAGTCCCCTCTCCCTTCGTCCCTGGATAGTCCACCCTCGCCGCCGACCATGGCCTAGTAGTCCCCACCCAGAATCCCACTGGACTGAGGAGCAGATCGGGACTGAAGGACAGCTCGGGACCGAGGCAGCTCGGGACTGAGGGGAAGCTCGGGAGTGAGAGAAAGCTCAGGAGTGAGAGGAAGCTCAGGAGTGAGAGGAAGCTCAGGAGTGAGAGGAAGCTCAGGAGTGAGAGGAAGCTCAGGCAGGTAGATAGATCTACCAGCTCCTGGCTGGCTGGTGGTTTCAGCAGATCCTGGCTGACTGGCAGATCCTGGCTGACTGGCAGATCCTGGCTGACTGGCAGATCTGGAAGAGTCTTGTTGACTGGCAGATCTGGAAGAGTCTGGTTGACTGGCAGATCTGGAAGAGTCTGGTTGACTGGCAGATCTGGAAGAGTCTGGTTGACTGGCAGATCTGGAAGAGTCTGGTTGACTGGCAGATCTGGAAGAGTCTGGTTGACTGGCAGATCTGGAAGAGTCTGGCGGCGCTGGGCAGACTGGCGGCGCTGGGCAGACTGGCGGCGCTGGGCAGACCGGCGGCGCTGGGCAGACTGGCGATGCTGGGCAGACTGGCGGCGCTGGGCAGACTGGTGGCGCTGGGCAGACTGGCGGTGCTGGGCAGACTGGCGGTGCTGGGCAGACTGACGATGCTGGGCAGACTGGCGATGCTGGGCAGACTGACGGCGCTGGGCAGACTGGCAACGCTGGGCAGACTGGGGGCACTGGCGGCGCTGGGCAGACTGGCGGCACTAGCTGCTCCATATAGGCTGACAGCTCTGGCGGCTTCTTACAGACTGACCGCTCTGGCGGCTCCGGGCTGACTGGCAGCTCCTTGCAGACTGGCAGCTCCTTACAGACTGACAGCTCCGTGCAGACTGACAGCTCCGTGCAGACTGACAGCTCCTTGCAGACTGGCAGCTCCATGCAGACTGGCAGCTCCATGCAGACTGGCAGCTCCATGCAGACTGGCTGCTCTATGCAGACTGACAGCTCTGGCTGCTTCATGCCGACTGACATCTCTGGCTGCTCCATGTAGACTGGCTGCTTCATGCAGACTGGCAGCTCGGGCTGCTTCATGTAGACTGACAGCTCTGGCTGCTCCATGCGGACTGACAGCTCTGGCTGCTCCATGTAGACTGACTGCTTCATGCAGACTGGCAGCTCGGGCTGCTTCATGTAGACTGACAGCTCTGGCTGCTCCATGCAGACTGACAGCTCTGACTGTTCCATGCAGACTGACAGCTCTGGCTGCTTCATGCAGACTGGCAGCTCTGGCTGCTCCATGTAGACTGGCTGCTTCATGCAGACTGGCAGCTCGGGCTGCTTCATGTAGACTGACAGCTCTGGCTGCTCCTTGCAGACTGGCAGCTCCATGCAGACTGGCCGCTCTGGCTGCTCCATGCAGACTGACAGCTCTGGCTGCTTCATGCAGACTGGCAGCTCTGGCTGCTCCATGCAGACTGACAGCTCTGGCTGCTCCATGCAGACTGACAGCTCTGGCTGCTCCATGCAGACTGACAGCTCTGGCTGCTCCATGCAGACTGACAGCTCTGGCTGCTCCATGTAGACTGGCTGCTTCATGCAGACTGGCAGCTCGGGCTGCTTCATGTAGACTGACAGCTCTGGCTGCTCCATGCGGACTGACAGCTCTGGCTGCTCCATGTAGACTGACTGCTTCATGCAGACTGGCAGCTCGGGCTGCTTCATGTAGACTGACAGCTCTGGCTGCTCCATGCAGACTGACAGCTCTGACTGTTCCATGGAGACTGACAGCTCTGGCTGCTTCATGCAGACTGGCAGCTCTGGCTGCTCCATGTAGACTGGCAGCTCTGGCTGCGCTGAACAGGCGGGAGACTCCGGCAGCGTAGGAGAGGAGAAAGGCTCTGGCTGCGCTAAACAGGCGGGAGGCTCCGGCAGCGCTGTAGAGGAGAAAGGCTCTGGCTGCGCTAAACAGGCGGGAGGCTCCGGCAGCGCTGTAGAGGAGGAAGGCTCTGGCTGCGCTAAACAGGTGGGAGACTCCGGCAGCGCTGGAGATGAGGAAGGCTCTAACAGCGCTAGATAGGCGGGAGACTCCGGCAGCGCAGGAGAGGAGAAAGGCTCTGGCTGCGCTAAACAGGCGGGAGGCTCCGGCAGCTCTGTAGAGGAGGAAGGCTCTGGCTGCGCTAAACAGGCGGGAGGCTCCGGCAGCGCTGTAGAGGAGGAAGGCTCTGGCTGCGCTGAACAGGCGGGAGGCTCCGGCAGCGCTGGAGATGAGGAAAGCTCTAACAGCGCTAGAGAGGCGAGGCGCACTGTAGGCCTGATGCGTGGTGCTGGTACTGGTGGTACTGGACCGAGGACACGCACAGGAAGCCTGGAGCGGGGAGCTGCTACCGGAGGACTGGAGTGTGGAGGTGGCACAGGATGGGCTAGACCGTGAAGGCGTACTGGAGATCTTGAGAGCAGTGTTGGCACAGGATGTGCAAGGCTAGGGATGTGCACAGGAGGCCTGGTGCGTGAGGCTGGCACCAACTTCACCAGCCGACTAACACGCACCTCAGGACGAGTATGGAGCGCTAACCCAGGTGCCATCAAATCCCCAACACGTTCCGTCGGGCGAATTCCATGCAAAAAGCACCAACACAGCAACTCCCTCATTTCTCTCTCCTCCAATTTCCCCATTAACTCCTTCACAGTCTCTGGTTCTGGTCTCCTCCTTGGCTCCTCACGATAAACAGGGAGAGTTGGCTCAGGTCTGACTCCTGACTCTGCCACACTCTCCCTGAGCCCCCCAAGAAATTTTTGGGGCTGATTCTCAGGCTTCCATCCGCTACGCCGTGCTGCCTCCTCATATCTGCGCCTCTCAGCTTTCGCCGCCTCCAGTTCTTCCTTGGGGCGGCGATATTCTCCAGGCTGAGCCCAGGGTCCTTTACCGTCCAGTTCTTCCTCCCATGTCCATTTCTCCAGGTGGTGCAGCCTCTCCCACTGCAGCTGCTGCTGCTCCTGCTGCTGCTGCCTCTGTTGCCTCTCCTGTGGTTCCTGCCTGTTAACACGCTGCTTGGTCCGTTGGTGGTGGGTGATTCTGTAACGGTTTTCTAGTGGTGATGAAGGAGAGTCGGACCAAACTGCAGCGTGTCGATTGCGATCCATATTTATTAAACAAAACGTAAACACGACTAAACACTAAACACGACTAAACACTAAACACGACAAAACAATAAACGTAATGAAAACCGAAAACAGCCTATCTAGTGCAAACTAACAGCGAGTACAAGTAAGACACTAAGGACAATCACCCACGACAAACTCAAAGAATATGGCTGCCTAAATATGGTTCCCAATCAGAGACAACGATAAGCACCTGCCTCTGATTGAGAACCACTCCAGACAGCCATAGACCTTGCTAGACAACCCACTAAGCTACAATCCCAATACCACCACCAAAACCCCAAGACAAACACACCACAATTACAAAAACCCCATGCCACACCCTGGCCTGACCAAATACATAAAGATAAACACAAAATACTTTGACCAGGGCGTGACAGTGACCATACAAATAGAATGTCATTCTAGTTCTGTGAGTGTGACCATACAAATAGAATGTCATTCTAGTTCTGTGAGTGTGACCATACAAATAGAATGTCATTCTAGTTCTGTGAGTGTGACCATACAAATAGAATGTCATTCTAGTTCTGTGAGTGTGACCATACAAATAGAATGTCATTCTAGTTCTGTGAGTGTGACCATACAAATAGAATGTCATTCTAGTTCTGTGAGTGTGACCATACAAATAGAATGTCATTCTAGTTCTGTGAGTGTGACCATACAAATAGAATGTCATTCTAGTTCTGTGAGTGTGACCATAAAAATAGAATGTCATTCTAGTTCTGTGAGTGTGACCATACAAATAGAATGTCATTCTAGTTCTGTGAGTGTGACCATACAAATAGAATGTCATTCTAGTTCTGTGAGTGTGACCATACAAATAGAATGTCATTCTAGTTCTGTGAGTGTGACCATACAAATAGAATGTCAGTTCTAGTTCTGTCATTCTGAGTGTGACCATAAAAATAGAATGTCATTCTAGTTCTGTGAGTGTGACCATACAAATAGAATGTCATTCTAGTTCTGTGAGTGTGACCATACAAACAGAATGTCATTCTAGTTCTGTGAGTGTGACCATACAAACAGAATGTCATTCTAGTTCTGTGAGTGTGACCATACAAATAGAATGTCATTCTAGTTCTGTGAGTGTGACCATACAAATAGAATGTCATTCTAGTTCTGTGAGTGTGACCATACAAATAGAATGTCATTCTAGTTCTGTGAGTGTGACCATACAAACAAATAGAATGTCATTCTAGTTCTGTGAGTGTGACCATACAAATAGAATGTCATTCTAGTTCTGTGAGTGTGACCATACAAATAGAATGTCATTCTAGTTCTGTGAGTGTGACCATACAAATAGAATGTCATTCTAGTTCTGTGAATGTGACCATACAAATAGAATGTCATTCTAGTTCTGTGAGTGTGACCATACAAATAGAATGTCATTCTAGTTCTGTGAGTGTGACCATACAAATAGAATGTCATTCTAGTTCTGTGAGTGTGACCATATAAATAGAATGTCATTCTAGTTCTGTGAGTGTGACCATACAAATAGAATGTCATTCTAGTTCTGTGAGTGTGACCATACAAATAGAATGTCATTCTAGTTCTGTGAGTGTGACCATACAAATAGAATGTCATTCTAGTTCTGTGAGTGTGACCATACAAATAGAATGTCATTCTAGTTCTGTGAGTGTGACCATACAAATAGAATGTCATTCTAGTTCTGTGAGTGTGACCATACAAATAGAATGTCATTCTAGTTCTGTGAGTGTGACCATACAAATAGAATGTCATTCTAGTTCTGTGAGTGTGACCATACAAATAGAATGTCATTCTAGTTCTGTGAGTGTGACAGTGCAGATCTGACAGCGCATGTCTGAGACGATCACATTCAGAAACACATTAACAGAGAATAAGAAAGACGACAAGCATAACACTTACTGTAATCAAATCACATGTTATTGGTCACATACACATGGTTAGCAGATGTTAATGCGAGTGTAGCGAAATGCTTGTGCTTCTAGTTTCCGACAGTGCAGTAATATCTAACAAGTAATCTAACAATTCCCCAACAACTACCTAATACACACAAATCTAAAGGGGTGAATGAGAATATGTACATGTAAGTATATGGATGAGTGATGGCCGAGTGGCATAAGCAAGGTGCAATAGATTGTATAAAATACAGTATATACATGTAATATGAGTAATGTAAGATATGTAAACATTATTAAAGTGGCATTATTTAAAATGGTGTTGTTTAAAGTGACTAGTGAGCCATTTGTTAAAGTGTCCAGTGATTGGGTCTCAATGTGGGCAGCAGCCTCTGAGTTAGTGATGGCTGTTTAGCATTCTGATGGCCTTGAGATAGAAGTTGTTTTTCAGTCTCTCTGAGTTAGTGATGGCTGTTTAGCATTCTGATGGCCTTGAGATAGAAGTTGTTTTTCAGTCTCTCTGAGTTAGTGATGGCTGTTTAGCATTCTGATGGCCTTGAGATAGAAGTTGTTTTTCAGTCTCTCTGAGTTAGTGATGGCTGTTTAGCATTCTGATGGCCTTGATATAGAAGTTGTTTTTCAGTCTCTCTGAGTTAGTGATGGCTGTTTAGCATTCTGATGGCCTTGAGATAGAAGCTGTTCCTGAATCTCTCGGTCCCAGTTTTGATGCACCTGTACTGACCTCACCTTCTCGATGATAGAGGTGTAAACAGGCAGTGGCTCAGGTGGTTGTTGTCCTTGATGATCTTTCCTGTGACATCGGGTGCTGTAGGTGTCATGGAGGGCAGGTAGTTTGCCCCCGGTGATGCGTTGTGCAGACCTCACTACCCTCTGGAGAGCCATAGGTTGAGGGCGGTGCAGTTGCCATACCAGGCTGTGATACAGCCCGACAGGATGCTTTCAATTGTGCATCTGTAAAAGTCTGTCAGGATTTTGGGTGACAATCCAAATTTCTTCAGCCTCCTGCGGTTGAAGAGGAGCTGTTGCGCCTTCTTCACCACACTGTCTGTGTGGGTGGACCATTTCAATTTGTCTGTGATGTGTACGCCCAGGAACTTAAAAAACTTTCCACCTTCTCCACTGCTGACCCTTCGATGTGGATAGGGGGGTACTCCCTCTGCTGTTTCCACGATCATCTCCTTTGTTTTGTTGATGTTGAGTGAGAGGTTATTTTCCTGACACCACACTCCGAGTGCCCTCACCTCCTCCCTGTAGGGTGTCTCGTCGTTGTTGGTAATCAAGCCCACTACCGTTGTGTCGTCTGCAAACTTGATGATTGAGTTGGAGGCGTGCATGGCCACGCAGTCATGGGTGAACAGGGAGTACAGGAGAGGGCTGAGCACACACCCTTGTGGGGCCCCAGTGTTGAGGGTCAGTGAAGTGGAGATGTTGTTTCCTACCTTCACCACCTGGGGGCGGCCCGTCAGAAAGTCCAGGACCCAGTTGCACAGGGAGGGGTTGAGACCCAGGGCCTCCAACTTGATGATGAGCTTGGAGGGTACTATGGTGTTGAATGCTGAGCTGTAGTCAATGAACAGCATTCTTACATAGGTATTCCTCTCGTCCAGATGGGATAGGGCAGTGTTCAGTGTGATGGCGATTGCGTCATCTGTGGACATGTTGGGGCGGTATGCAAACTGAAGTGGGTCTAGGGTGACGGTAAGGTGGCGGTGAAATGATCCTTGACTAGCCTCTCAAAGCACTTCATGATGACAGAAGTGAGGGCTACGGGGCGGTAGTCACTTAGTTTAGATTATCTCTGCATTCTTGGGTACAGGAACAATGGAAGCCATCTTGAAGCATATGGGGACAACAGACTGGGATAGGGTGTAATTTAAATATGTCCGTAAACACACCAGCCAGCTGGTCTGTGCATGATCTGAGGATGCAGCTAGGGATGCCGTCTGGGCCAGCAGCCTTGCGAGGGTTAACATGTTTAAATGTTTTACTCACGTCAGCCACTGAGATGGAGAGTGGGGGGCGCAGTCTTTGTTAGCGATCCGCGACGGTGGCACTGTATTATACTCAAATAGGGCAAAGAAGGTGTTTAGTTTGTCTGGAAGCATGACGCGGTGTCCGTGGCGTGGCTGTTTTTGTTTTTGCAGTCCATGATTTCCTGTAGGCGCTGCCACGTAAGTCTCATGTCTGAGCCTTTGACTTGCGACTCCACCTTGTCCCTGAACCGGCATTTCACTTGTTTGATTGCCTTGCGGAGGGAATAATTAGACTGTTTATATTCAGTCATATTCCCAGTCATCTTTCCATGGTTAAATGCGGTGGATTGCGCTTTAAGTTTGGCGCGATTGCCGCCATCCATCCAAGGTTTCTGGTTAGGGTAAGTTTTAATAGTCACAGTGGTTACAACATCGCCAATGCACTTGTTTATAAACACACTCACCGAGGCAGCGTATAGATCAATGTTGTTCTCTGTGGCTGACTGGAACATATAACATATAACAGTCCGCGTGATCAAAACAATCTTGGAGCGTAGTCAGTCCAGCGTTGAATGGTTCTCGTCACTGGTACATCCTGTTTGAGTTTCTGCCTATAAGCCGTCACGAGCAAGATAGCGTCGTGGTTGGATTTGCCGAAGGGAGGGCGGGGGAGGGCTTTGCATGCATGGTGGAAGTTAGAGTAGCAGTGGTCGAGAGTATTAGCCCTATGTGTCATGCAATCAATTTTCTGATCAAATTTAGGTAACATTGATCTTAAATTTGCTTTGTTAAAATCCCCAGCTACAATAAATTCAGGCTCCGGATATATAGTTTCCAGTTTACATAGAGTCCAGTGAAGTTCCTTGATGGCCATCTTGGTGAGGAGAATGTACACAGCTGTGACTTTAACTGACGATAATTCTCTTGGTAGGTAGAATGGCCGGCATTTGATTGTAAGGTTGGGTGAGCAGAAGGGCTTGAGTTCCTATATGTTGTTATGATTACACCATGAGTCGTTAATCATGAAGCATACACCCCGCCCTTCCTCTTCCCAGAGAGGTGTTTATCTCTGTTGGCGCGATGCAGGGAGAAGCCCGGTGGCTGAACCGATTCTGACAACATATCCCGAGACAGCCATGTTTCCGTGAAACAGAGAATGTTACAATCTCTGATGTCTCTCTGGAAGTCAACCCTTGATTGAATTTCGTCTACCTTGTTGTCAAGAGACTGGACATTGGCTAGTAATATACTCGGGAGCGGTGAGCGAAGTGCCCATCTACGGAGCCTGACCAAAAGACCGCTCCGTCTGCCTCTTCTGAGGCATTGCTGTTTTGGATCACCTACTGGAATTAGCTCCATTGTCCTGGGTGGTGGTCCAAAGAGAGGATCTGCTTCAGGAAAGTCATATTCCTGGTCGTAATGTTGGTAAGTTGACGTTGCTCTTATATCCAATAGTTCTTCCCGGCTGTATGTAATAAGACTTAAGATTTCCTGTTGTATCAATGTAAGAAATAATACATAACAAAACAAAATACTGCATAGTTTCCTAAGACCGCCAAGCGAGGCGACCATCTTGCATCTTCCGTGTACAATACTAATCAATGTGTATAATGCGTGTTACATGCTCTCATGCATGGTAGATGTTTAAATATGCTTAAATACTCTATTACCTAGTACACACTACTTATAAATAATTAATTGATGCTTATTAATGTTCCTCCAAGTATCTAGAGAGTGGATGTGATGGGAGAGTGTGAATATCGGCAGTATTTAGCCCAGTCTAAATGCAAGACAAACTGTGGTCTATAAAGGCAGACCTGACCTGTATAAATCTATCTGTAATGTGGAGCGAGAGAAAGATGAATCTCAGCACAGCCAAACTAATCTAGCCCTAATCTCTCTCTCTCTCCCACACTCAATCGCTCTATCCTTCTACTTTTCTCTTTCTTTTTTTCTCTCTCTCTTAACCCCCCCTTTCCATCTGGCACAATGCTAAATGGCAGATACTATTTTTATTCTGTCCTGCTGTTTGTAGGCTTTCAGCACAAATAAAGGCAATAAAAAATATCACAGTGAGTGTTGTTGCTTCTGGGAGTAATGAGCCATCAGCTATCAGAGTCATTGGCCATTATGACACACAGAGAGAACGTACTCCCACTATTGGCCATTAGTGACTGTATTAGAAATCTGTCTGAATCCAAAGCATTAGGGAGGGCATGTTGAATCTGGATTCAATTCACCAATTTAGGCCAAACGACAGTAGCATTGTTCTACTACGCTCCACAAAAATGGGGGCAGCTTCAAAAACAGGAGCCGTTCCCAACCTATTCAAACATTCTTCACAAGCGACAGCAGACATTTAAATGGAAGAGACAGGCAAACTGTACCTCAATACAACGGACGCTGGGCTTGAAGGGAAAACCACCAAGTTGGCTGTGTGAGGGACGGCGTGCAAAGACGTTTTTATCTGTAGCTAATGAACGCATGGCGTCCTGCTCCTCATGGCTGATTGGCTGGGGCCTATAGAACAGTAGGTAATAAAAGTAACAAATGAGAGCGGGCCATTGGAGCCACTGACGTGCGCAGGGTTCCCACTAATTGAATTGATCCTGAAACGTAATCTATTCTGCAGCGAGAGGAACCTTAATGAATCAGCCTCCATACATCTCCTGGCTGCTTCACCGTACCGCCGCCCTCTTCTCTCCATCCCTCTAAATGTCTCCTGTTTTAATTGTGGTTTGGAAATTATGCCTTGGGTTCCGGGGTAGAGGGGTGGACAAGATGGGTGGAGGAGAGGGGGAGAGGAGAAGAGGAGAGGAGTGGAGGAGAGGGGGAGAGGAGAGGGTGAGAGGAGAAGAGGAGAGGGGTGGAGGAGAGGGGTTGAGGGGTGGATGAGAGGGTGATAGGGGTGGATGAGAGGGGTAGAGGGGTAATGGGGGGGTAGAGGAGAGGGGTAGTGGAGAGATGTAGAGGAGAGGGGTGGAGGAGAGATGCAAAGGAGAGGGGTGGATGAGAGGGGTAGAAGAGAGGGGTGGATGAGAGGGGTAGAGGGGTAATGGAGGGGGTAGAGGAGAGGGGTAGAGGAGAGATGTAGGTGAGAGGGTGGAGGAGAGATGCAAAGGAGAGGGGTGGATGACAGGGATGGAAGAGAGATGTAGAGGAGAGGGGTGGATGAGAGGGGTGGAGGAGAGACGTAGAGAAGAGGGGTCGATGAGGAGGAGAGGGGTATAGGAGAGGGGTAGAGGAGAGATGTAGAGAAGAGGGGTGGATGAGGAGGAGAGGGGTAGAGGAGAGGGGTGGATGAGAAGGAGAGGGTAAGAGGAGAGTGGTATATGAGAAGGAGAGGGGTAGAGGAGAAGGGTAGATGAGAAGGAGAGGGGTATAGGAGAGGGTAGAAGAGGGTGGTAGATGAGAAGGAGAGGGGTAGAGGAGAGGGGTAGATGAGAAGGAGAGTGGTAGATGAGAAGGAGAGGGGTACAGGAGAGTGGTAGATGAGACAGAGAGGGGTAGAGGAGAGGTGTAGAGGAGAGGGGTAGAAGAGAGTGGTAGATGAGAAGTACAGGGGTAGAGGAGAGTGGTAGATGAGAAGGAGAGGGGTAGATGAGAAGGAGAGGAGAGTGGTAGATGAGAAGGAGAGGGTTAGAGGAGAAGGGTGGAGGAGAAGGAGAGGGGCAGAGGAGAAGTGTAGATGAGAATGAGAGGGGTAGAGGAGAGTGGTAGATGAGAAGGATAGGGGTAGAGGAGAGTGGTAGATGAGAAGGAGAGGGGTAGAGGAGAGTTGTAGATGACAATGAGAGGGGTAGAGGAGAGTGGTAGATGAGAATGAGAGGGGTAGAGGAGTGTGGTAGATGAGAAGGAGAGGGTTAGAGGAGAGTGGTAGATGAGAAGGAGAGGGGCAGAGGAGAAGGAGAGGGTAGAGAGAGTGGTAGATGAGAAGGAGAGGGGTAGAGGAGAGTGGAAGATGAGAAGAGGGGTAGAGGAGAAGTAGAGGGTAGAGGAGAGGGTAGATGAGAAGGAGAGTGGTAGATGAGAAGGAGAGGGGTAGAAGAGAGTGGTAGATGAGAAGGAGAGGGGTAGAGGAGAGTGGTATATGAGAAGGAGAGGGAGGAGAGTGGTAGAGGAGGGGAGAGGAGAGTGGTAGATGAGAAGGAGAGGGGTAGAGGAGAGTGGTAGATGAGAAGGAGAGGGGTAGAGGAGAGTGGTAGATGAGAAGGAGAGGGTTAGAGGAGTGGTAGATGAGAAGAGAGAGGTAGAGGAGAGTGGTAGATGAAGGAGAGGGGTAGAGGAGAGTGGTAGATGAGAAGGAGAGTAGAGGAGAGTGGTAGATGAGAAGGAGAGGGTAGAGGAGAGTGGTAGATGAGAAGGAGAGAAGGAGAGTGGTAGATGAGAAGGAGAGGTTTAGAGGAGAAGAGAGGGGTAGAGGAGAGGGTAGATGAGAAGGAGAGGGGTAGAGGAGAGTGGTAGATGAGAAGGAGAGGGGTAGAGGAGAGTGGTAGATGAGAAGGAGAGGGTAGAGGAGAGTGGTAGATGAGAAGGAGAGGGGTAGAGGAGGTAGAGGGAGAGGAGAGTGGTAGATGAGAAGGAGAGTGGTAGATGAGAAGGAGAGGGGTAGAGAGAGTGGTAGATGAGAAGGAGAGGGGGTAGAGGAGAGTGGTAGATGAGAAGGAGAGGGTAGATGAGAAGGAGAGGGGTAGAGGAGAGTGGTAGATGAGAAGGAGAGGGGTAGAGGAGAGTGGTAGATGAGAAGGAGAGTGGTAGATGAGAAGGAGAGGGGTAGAGGAGAGTGGTAGATGAGAAGGAGAGGGGTAGATGAGAAGGAGAGGGTAGAGGAGAGTGGTAGATAAGAAGGAGAGGAGTGGTAGATGAGAAGGAGAGGGGTAGAGGAGAGTGGTAGATGAGAAGAGAGGGGAGAGAGGGGTAGATGAGAAGGAGAGGGGTAGATGAGAAGGAGAGTGGTAGATGAGAAGGAGAGGGGTAGAGGAGAGGGGAGAGGAGAGTGGTAGATGAGAAGGAGAGGGATAGAGGAGAGGGTTAGATGAGAAGGAGAGGGGTAGATGAGAAGGAGAGTGGTAGATGAGAAGGAGAGGGGTAGAGGAGAGTGGTAGATGAGAAGGAGAGGGGTAGAGTAGAGTGGTAGATGAGAAGGAGAGGGGTAGAGGAGTGGTAGATGAGAAGGAGAGGGTTAGAGGAGAGTGGTAGATGAGAAGGAGAGAAGGAGAGTGGTAGATGAGAAGGAGATAGAGGAGAGTGGTAGATGAGAAGGAGAGGGTTAGAGGAGAGTGGTAGATGAGAAGGAGAGGGGTAGAGGAGAGTGGTAGATGAGAAGGAAGGGTTAGAGGAGAGTGGGATGAGAAGGAGAGGGGAGGAGAGTGGTAGATGAGAAGGAGAAGAGAAGAGTGGTAGATGAGAAGGAGAGGGGTAGAGGAGAGTGGTAGATGAGAAGGAGAGGGGTAGATGAGAAGGAGAGGGGTAGATGAGAAGGAGAGTGGTAGATGAGAAGGAGAGGGGTAGAGGAGAGTGGTAGATGAGAAGGAGAGGGTTAGAGGAGAGTGGTAGATGAGAAGGAGAGGGTAGATGAGAAGGAGAGGGGTAGATGAGAAGGAGAGGGGTAGATGAGAAGGAGAGTGGTAGATGAGAAGGAGAGGGGTAGATGAGAAGGAGAGGGGGTAGATGAGAAGGAGAGTGGTAGATGAGAAGGAGAGGGTTAGAGGAGAGTGGTAGATGAGAAGGAGAGGGTTAGAGGAGAGTGGTAGATGAGAAGGAGAGGGGTATAGGAGAGTGGTAGATGAGAAGGAGAGGGGTAGAGGAGAGTGGTAGATGAGAAGGAGAGGGTAGAGGAGAGTGGTAGATGAGAAGGAGAGGGGTAGAGGAGAGTGGTAGATGAGAAGGAGAGGGAAGGAGAGTGGTAGATGAGAAGGAGAAGGTAGAGAGGGTAGATGAGAAGGAGAGGGTTAGAGGAGAGTGGTAGAGGAGAAGGAGAGGGAGAAGGAGAGGGGTAGAGGAGAGTGGTAGATGAGAAGGAGAGGGGTAGAGGAGAGTGGTAGATGAGAAGGAGAGGGTTAGAGGAGAAGGAGAGGGGTAGAGGAGAGTGGTAGATGAGAAGGAGAGGGGAGAGGAGAGTGGTAGATGAGAAGAGAGGGGAGAGGAGAAGTAGAGGGTAGAGGAGAGTGGTAGATGAGAAGGAGAGTGGTAGATGAGAAGGAGAGGGGTAGAGGAGAGTGGAGATGAGAAGGAGAGGGGTAGAGGAGAGTGGTATATGAGAAGGAGAGGGAGAGGAGAAGAGAGGGGTAGAGGAGAGTGGTAGATGAGAAGGAGAGGGGTAGATGAGAAGGAGAGGGGTAGAGGAGAGTGGTAGATGAGAAGGAGAGGGGTAGAGGAGAGTGGTAGATGAGAAGGAGAGGGGTAGAGGAGAGTGGTAGATGAGAAGGAGAGGGGTAGAGGAGAGTGGTAGATGAGAAGGAGAGAGGTAGAGGAGAGTGGTAGATGAGAAGGAGAGGGGTAGAGGAGAGTGGTAGATGAGAAGGAGAGGGGTAGAGGAGAGTGGTAGATGAGAAGGAGAGGGGTAGAGGAGAGTGGTAGATGAGAAGGAGAGGGTAGAGGAGAGTGGTAGATGAGAAGGAGAGGGGTAGAGGAGAGTGGTAGATGAGAAGGAGAGGGGTAGAGGAGAGTGGTAGATGAGAAGGAGAGGGTTAGAGGAGAAGTAGAGGGGTAGAGGAGAGTGGTAGATGAGAAGGAGAGGGGTAGAGGAGAGTGGTAGATGAGAAGGAGAGGGGTAGAGGAGAGTGGTAGATGAGAAGGAGAGGGGAGAGGAGAGTGGTAGATGAGAAGGAGAGGGGAGAGGAGAAGTAGAGGGGAGAAGAGTGGTAGATGAGAAGGAGAGTGGTAGATGAGAAGAGAGGGGTAGAAGAGAGTGGTAGATGAGAAGGAGAGGGGTAGAGGAGAGTGGTATATGAGAAGGAGAGGGTTAGAGGAGAGTGGTAGAGGTAGAGGAGAGTGGTAGATGAGAAGAGAGGGGAGAGAGTGGTAGATGAGAAGGAGAGGGGTAGAGGAGAGTGGTAGATGAGAAGGAGAGGGTTAGATGAGAGTGGTAGATGAGAAGGAGAGAGGTAGAGGAGAGTGGTAGAGAAGGAGAGGGGTAGAGGAGAGTGGTAGATGAGAAGGAGAGGGGTAGAGGAGAGTGGTAGATGAGAAGGAGAGGGAGAGAGGAGAGTGGTAGATGAGAAGGAGAGGGTTGAAGGAGAGTGGTAGATGAGAAGGAGAGGAAGGAGAAGTAGACGGGTAGAGGAGAGTGGTAGATGAGAAGGAGAGGGGTAGAGGAGAGTGGTAGATGAGAAGGAGAGGGGTAGAGGAGAGTGGAGAAGGAGAGTGGTAGATGAGAAGGAGAGGGGTAGAGGAGAAGTAGAGGGGTAGAGGAGAGTGGTAGATGAGAAGGAGAGTGGTAGATGAGAAGGAGAGGGGTAGAGGAGAGTGGTAGATGAGAAGGAGAGGGGTAGAGGAGAGTGGTAGATGAGAAGGAGAGTGGTAGATGAGAAGGAGAGGGGTAGAGGAGAGTGGTAGATGAGAAGGAGAGGGGTAGAGGAGATGAGAAGGAGAGGGTTAGAGGAGAAGAGAGGGGTAGAGGAGAGTGGTAGATGAGAAGGAGAGGGTTAGAGGATAAGTAGAGGGGTAGAGGAGAGTGGTAGATGAGAGGAGAAGTAGAGGGGTAGAGGAGAGTGGTAGATGAGAAGGAGAGTGGTAGATGAGAAGGAGAGGGGTAGAGGAGAGTGGTAGATGAGAAGGAGAGGGGTAGATGAGAAGGAGAGGGGTAGAGGAGAGTGGTAGATAAGAAGGAGAGGGGTAAGGAGAGTGTTAGATGAGAAGGAGAGGGGTAGAGGAGAGTGGTAGATGAGAAGGAGAGGGGTAGAGGAGAGGGGTAGATGAGAAGGAGAGGGGTAGATGAGAAGGAGAGTGGTAGATGAGAAGGAGAGGGGTAGAGGAGAGGGGTAGAGGAGAGTGGTAGATGAGAAGGAGAGGGATAGAGGAGAGGGTTAGATGAGAAGGAGAGGGGTAGATGAGAAGGAGATGGTAGAGAAGGAGAGGGGTAGAGGAGAGTGGTAGATGAGAAGGAGAGGGGTAGAGGAGAGTGGTAGATGAGAAGGAGAGGGTAGAGGAGAGTGGTAGATGAGAAGGAGAGGGTTAGAGGAGAGTGGTAGATGAGAAGGAGAGGGTTAGAGAGGTGGTAGATGAGAAGAGAGGAGTAGAGGAGAGTGGTAGATGAGAAGGAGAGGGTTAGAGGAGAGTGGTAGATGAGAAGGAGAGGGGTAGAGGAGAGTGGTAGATGAGAAGGAGAGGGTTAGAGGAGAGTGGTAGATGAGAAGGAGAGGGGTAGATGAGAGTGGTAGATGAGAAGGAGAGGTGTAGAGAAGAGTGGTAGATGAGAAGGAGAGGGGTAGAGGAGAGGGGTAGATGAGAAGGAGAGGGGTAGATGAGAAGGAGAGTGGTAGATGAGAAGGAGAGGGGTAGAGGAGAGTGGTAGATGAGAAGGAGAGGGTTAGAGGAGAGTGGTAGATGAGAAGGAGAGGGGTAGATGAGAAGGAGAGGGGTAGATGAGAAGGAGAGGGGTAGATGAGAAGGAGAGTGGTAGATGAGAAGGAGAGGGGTAGAAGAAGGAGAGGGGTAGATGAGAAGGAGAGTGGTAGATGAGAAGGAGAGGGTTAGAGGAGAGTGGTAGATGAGAAGGAGAGGGTTAGAGGAGAGTGGTAGATGAGAAGGAGAGGGGTAGAGGAGAGTGGTAGATGAGAAGGAGAGGGGTAGAGGAGAGTGGTAGATGAGAAGGAGAGTGGTAGATGAGAAGGAGAGGGGAAGGAGAGTGGTAGATGAGAAGGAGAGGGGTAGAGGAGAGTGGTATATGAGAAGGAGATAGAGGAGAAGAGAAGGAGAGTGGTAGATGAGAAGGAGAGGGTTAGAGGATAAGTAGAGGGGTAGAGGAGAGTGGTAGATGAGAAGGAGAGGGTAGAGGAGAAGAGAGGGGTAGAGGAGAGTGGTAGATGAGAAGGAGAGTGGTAGATGAGAAGGAGAGGGGTAGAGGAGAGTGGTAGATGAGAAGGAGAGGGGTAGATGAGAAGGAGAGGGGTAGAGGAGAGTGGTAGATAAGAAGGAGAGGGGTAGAGGAGAGTGGTAGATGAGAAGGAGAGAGAGGAGAGTGGTAGATGAGAAGGAGAGGGGTAGAGGAGAGGGGTAGATGAGAAGGAGAGGGGTAGATGAGAAGGAGAGTGGTAGATGAGAAGGAGAGGGTAGAGGAGAGGGGTAGAGGAGAGTGGTAGATGAGAAGGAGAGGGAAGGAGAGGGTTAGATGAGAAGGAGAGGGGTAGATGAGAAGGAGAGTGGTAGATGAGAAGGAGAGGGGAGAGGAGAGTGGTAGATGAGAAGGAGAGTGGTAGATGAGAAGGAGAGGGGTAGAGGAGAGTGGTAGATGAGAAGGAGAGGGTTAGAGGAGAGTGGTAGATGAGAAGGAGAGGGTTAGAGGAGAGTGGTAGATGAGAAGGAGAGGGGTAGAGGAGAGTGGTAGATGAGAAGGAGAGGGTTAGAGGAGAGTGGTAGATGAGAAGGAGAGGGGTAGAGGAGAGTGGTAGATGAGAAGGAGAGGGTTAGAGGAGAGTGGTAGATGAGAAGGGAGGGGTAGATGAGAGTGGTAGATGAGAAGGAGAGGTGTAGAGAAGAGTGGTAGATGAGAAGGAGAGGGGTAGAGGAGAGTGGTAGATGAGAAGGAGAGTGGTAGATGAGAAGGAGAGGGTTAGAGGAGAAGGAGAGGGTTAGAGGAGAAGGAGAGTGCTAGATGAGAAGGAGAGTGGTAGATGAGAAGAGAGGGGTAGATGAGAAGGAGAGGGGTAGATGAGAAGGAGAGTGGTAGATGAGAAGGAGAGTGGTAGATGAGAAGGAGAGTGGTAGATGAGGAGAGTGGTAGATGAGAAGGAGAGTGGTAGATGAGAAGGAGAGTGGTAGATGAGAAGGAGAGTGGTAGATGAGAAGGAGAGGGTTAGAGGAGAAGGAGAGTGGTAGATGAGAAGGAGGGGAGATGAGAAGGAGAGGGGTAGATGAGAAGGAGAGTGGTAGATGAGAAGGAGAGGGTAGAGGAGAGTGGTAGATGAGAAGGAGAGGGTTAAGGAGAGTGGTAGATGAGAAGGAGAGGGTAGAGGAGAGTGGTAGATGAGAAGGAGAGGGGTAGATGAGAAGGAGAAGAGAGGGGAGATGAGAAGGAGAGGGTTAGAGGAGAAGGAGAGGGGTAGATGAGAAGGAGAGTGGTAGATGAGAAGGAGAGTGGTGGATGAGAAGGAGAGTGGTAGATGAGAAGGAGAGTGGTAGATGAGAAGAGAGGGTTAGAGGAGAAGGAGAGTGGTAGATGAGAAGGAGAGTGGTAGATGAGAAGGAGAGGGTTAGAGGAGAAGGAGAGGGTTAGAGGAGAAGGAGAGTGCTAGATGAGAAGGAGAGTGGTAGATGAGAAGGAGAGGGGAGATGAGAAGGAGAGGGGTAGATGAGAAGGAGAGTGGTAGATGAGAAGGAGAGTGGTAGATGAGAAGGAGAGTGGTAGATGAGAAGGAGAGGGTTAGAGGAGAAGGAGAGTGGTAGATGAGAAGGAGAGTGGTAGATGAGAAGGAGAGTGGTAGATGAGAAGGAGAGGGGTAGATGAGAAGGAGAGTGGTAGATGAGAAGGAGAGTGGTAGATGAGAAGGAGAGTGGTAGATGAGAAGGAGAAGGTTAGATGAGAAGGAGAGGGTTAGATGAGAAGGAGAGGGTTAGAGGAGAAGGAGAGGGTTAGATGAGAAGGAGAGGGTTAGAGGAGAAGGAGAGGGTTAGATGAGAAGGAGAGGGTTAGATGAGAAGGAGAGGGTTAGAGGAGAAGGAGAGTGGTAGATGAGAAGGAGAGTGGTAGATGAGAAGGAGAGGGTTAGAGGAGAAGGAGAGTGGTAGATGAGAAGGAGAGTGGTAGAGGAGAAGGAGAGTGGTAGATGAGAAGGAGAGTGGTAGATGAGAAGGAGAGTGGTAGATGAGAAGGAGAGGGGTAGATGAGAAGGAGAGGGGTAGATGAGAAGGAGAGTGGTAGATGAGAAGGAGAGTGGTAGATGAGAAGGAGAGGGGTAGATGAGAAGGAGAGGGGTAGATGAGAAGGAGAGGGGTAGATGAGAAGGAGAGGGGTAGATGAGAAGGAGAGGGTTAGAGGAGAAGGAGAGTGGTAGATGAGAAGGAGAGGGTTAGAGGAGAAGGAGAGGGGTAGATGAGAAGGAGAGGGGTAGATGAGAAGGAGAGGGGTAGATGAGAAGGAGAGGGGTAGATGAGAAGGAGAGGGGTAGATGAGAAGGAGAGGGGTAGATGAGAAGGAGAGGGGTAGATGAGAAGGAGAGGGGTAGAGAAGCAGGAGAAGCAGGAGGACTTTGAAGAGCAGCCTTCAACATTTCAAAAAGCCTTTCAAAGGGCCATCGGCCCCCATCGCCGGCCTCCACCATGGGCCCTGACCAGCCCCGGTCCTCTCTGACTTCCTGGTGTAATTGATGTGTCCCTCTCAGCTATCCATCAGGCTGACCAGCGCTCAGTACATTAACCCCCGAGACAGCTGCCAGGCTCCTTAGTGATTATACCGGCTCCAAGTGTTCCTCACCAACATGCCTCAATCAATGCCATAAATTACCCACCTAATTCCCTGCAGTCGATAACCATGACACAGAGGTGATGGGAGCCCATCTGGGAGAGTGGGATACACTTTTTATGGTGCAGGAGGAACCAGAAAAAAACAACTTCAAGGTTGAATGTACGGACAGAAGAGAGGAAAAAACACACGTTTCTTTGAATGAAAAGTTTTCCAAGTAGCAGTGGAAAGAAAAGGCAAGCAGATAGGACAGAGGTCTTCACCAGTGGAAGAATAGACGCTGGCCACAGCCACATTTCTACTCCAGTCTAATGGTTGGATTCTATTAACTTGACCGAGGCGAGTCTGTGTCAGAACAAACAGCAGACACAGGTAATGGTTCCTCACTGGCTTGTTGACACATTTTCCCTCTTTCATTTCACAGACAATCTCTCCCCCTCCCCTCCGACACATCAAACGCTAACGTTTCCTTCAAATTCCTTTTCCTTTCTGTCTGCCAACTTTGACATCACAGGAAATTACAGTGGAATTGACAGCCTTTTTACTTTCAAGTTCATTGTACTTCCAAACAAACACCCGTCTCGTCCTGTCATCAGACAGGTCCTTCTGCCTGGCTCCCTGCGCTGTTTGTTCTGCCTCCTGTGGACCAACGTTACCTCTGTCACATCACACACACTCACACACACTTACTCTACCTGACTGAATGCACCACCACATTTGCTTGAGGGCGGAGGCTTTCCTTCAGAGATAAAACATAGTTTAGTGCCTGTGCTTGCCTCCTGCTTGCCTCCTGTTTGCCTCCTGCTTGCCTACCATGGCTGTTTAAAGGAGAGGTGGGAGAGACAGATCACTTTAATTGACTGTTTGAGTCTGCTGGGGAGAGTTGGGGACAGGCGTGCATGTGTGTGTGTGTGTGTGTGTGTGTGTGTGTGTGTGTGTGTGTGTGTGTGTGTGTGTGTGTGTGTGTGTGTGTGTGTGTGTGTGTGTGTGTGTGTGTGTGTGTGTGTGTGTGTGTGTGTGTGTGTGTGTGTGTGTGTGTGTGTGTGTGTTCTTACTTTATCCACTAGAAGGCTTTCGGCTGATTTCTAGGGTTCTGTACTCCCAAAGTTGTTGACTGTTTTTTTTCTTGCCAGTTAGTTAGCAGTTCTTATCTTTTAGCATCCAATGGCTAGAAGTTTCTTACTGGGGGTAAAAAAGGATGAGAATTTTACTGAAATATTTAAATATTTAAATCCAGAAACTCCCAAGTGATCCCATACATTGAAACTAGTTCAGCTGAGTTTTCCCTCTATATCTCTCTCTCTCCCTGTAGTGCTGTACTGAAACAGCAAAACAGGTCATGTGACTACTGACGTTGCAGGATGCAGGCCTCGCTCTGCTCGGTTGCCTGTGAATTCATGATTTAAAAAATCATTGTTGTATTGAAAGCAGACGGCAGAATTAGCCTTTTTTGGATAAAGGTACTATCGGTTTTGAGTCAGGAATGTGTACTTTTCCACCTAAAACATTTGTGATTATTATACATCACTATTTTATGTAGCCTACTGCCACAGCCGAGGATATAGGTAACAACTGCCCATGTTCGCCCTCGTGGTGGAGACCCTGCTACGTAGAAATGTCACGATATGCCCTTATACGGAGCTTGATGTCACAGAAGGAGCTGGTGGAAAAGTTAGTTACGCAAAGTGGAAAAGGGCAAGGCTGCACAGTATAGACATCAAGGGAAGAAGGCACTAAATGTCACTGTTTTCCGATAAAAGATATGGAGAGAGGCAGAAGACGATTAGCAGCCATTTGAAATAGTAAATACAATGTAAGTACTCCTGCAGCCAACCTTGCATAGCTGCGTGTGTAAGCAAGCACTTCGGCGACGGTGCATATGAATTATGGGGACAGAAGAGGGAAGGATACTAAAAGATACAGTTGTTGCTAACGTATTTCCATGCACTGAATCCGGGACAGTACCAAAATACTTTAGTCAATTTATTGCCCCAATGTGAGTTTTTATCTGCGCTTGATGTCAGAATGCACTCACTGTTCCAAAATATGATTGGAAATTATTATTATTCATATTTATTTTTACCCCTTTTTTCTCCCCAATTTCGTGATATCTACTTGGTAATTACAGTCTTGTCCCATCAATCGATCAATCAATCAAATGTATTTATAAAGCCCTTTTTACATCTGCCGATGTCACAAAGTGAAACCCAGACAAAAACTCCAAACAATGCAGATGTAGAAGCACAGTGGCTATGAAAAACTCCCTAGAAAGTCAGGAGCTCTGAAACACGACTCGCCAAGCCGCACTGCTCGCTTAACCCGGAAGACACCTGCACCAATGTGTCAGAGGAAACACCGTACAGCTGGCAACCTGAAGTCAGCATGAATGCACCCGGCTGCCACAAGGAGTCGCTAGAGCGCGATGGGACAAGGACATACCGGGCGACACTGGGCCAATGTCTGCCACCTCAATGCGTCTTCGAGTCACAGCTGGCTGCGACACAGGCCGGGACCGAACCCGGATCTGTAGTGACGCCTCTAGCACTGTGATGCAGTGCCTTAGACCGCTGCGCCACTCGGGAGGCCCCAAAATGTGAGTGTTATGCAACAGGATAGTTAACCAGCGCTGCCCTCAAACCAAGACACATGCTGCCTGCTAATTATCTATAGGCCATGTGTCAACTTGTCAAGTTTTATTTTCTAACAACAGTTTGAATTGTGATGTTCTCTGCCTCCCCATTAAGTAGCCTATTTCACTGTTGAGGACAATTTATGTTTGAGGCTTTACTGAACCGGACGAGGCCAAGCACCTCCTCAGTGTTTCCCCAGATCAAGTATGCAGACATTTGGGCATTCTTCATTGACAGTGGATCTATACTAATTATTATATATATAATTTTACATTGAACCTTTATTTAACTAGGCAAGTCAGTTAAAAATTGATTTAACAAGTGACATCAATAAGGGATCATAGTTTTCACCTGGATTCTCCTGGTCAGTCTATGTGATGGAAAGAGGTGTTCTTAATATTTTGTATAGTCAGTGTATTTAGCCACTCATTTTGGTCATTTTTGTAGTATTAAAAAAGATTCAGCTAATGTCTTCTATAATGTAAGCTGTCATTGTAAATAAGAATTTGTTCTTATCTGACTTTCCTAGTTAAATAAAAGTTAAATAAATACAAAAAATACCTGTAAATTATGTAGAATTGCATGAAATGCGTACACTGCTAGCAAATGTTCCCCATGTGTGGAAATCCTAAAAACGCCTCTACTCAACTATAGCCTACGCCACATCGCAAATGTTAATATGGCTTTATTATAAAGTGGCCTTTTCCTCAACAGTAAATTTACCATGCATCAAAGTGCATCTTGGTACGAGGATTTGCTTACAGACAATGATTGCGTGCCTGCCGAGGCCAATGATTTCTGAATCCGGCCCTGAAGTGTGTAATACAATATGATTCAATACAATGTAATATTATTTATCTACAATTTCTGTTCTTAACACTGGGCAACGTGGGCTTGGGAGTATTGCTGAGCGAATAGTGCTTTTTGAGGTCGGTTTGGTTTGGTTTCGATGATTAAAAAAATGATCACAGATTTCGGTTTGGATACAGTTTTTAAACATGAAATACATTATGAAATAATGACATTCTAATGATTTTTGAGCCTTTTCCAAGCCAAAAATAGTTAGCATTCAATTGCCAAAACATTGAAAAAATGCCATTGTCTCTGTCAGGTCCACACTGGCTTCAGCACCAACCAGAGAAGAGACAAGAAGCTGTCTTCTGCTCTTTGACCTTCTCTCTCATCGCCTAGTCTCCATTTGTCTGGCTCGTGACACTGTAAAGATGAATCTGATGATTCAAACACTTTTATCTCCCCAGATATAAACTCATTACTTTCAGTTGGTGCCTTCCACTTTAATGTGTACACCAGATAATTATAACTTTAGAAGTTAGCTCCCTTGGCATCCCTTGGCCATAACGAGGGATAACAATAATTTAGCTAATTATTTTTGCATTGCAGCTCTGTGCGGCTCTACGGTCTTTCTCCCCATGTAATTAGCTTGATTTTCATAAGACCAACATGGAATTTGTGTGGAATTTGTTTTGTGTGTGTGTGTGTGTGTGTGTGTGTGTGTGTGTGTGTGTGTGTGTGTGTGTGTGTGTGTGTGTGTGTGTGTGTGTGTGTGTGTGTGTGTGTGTGTGTGTGTGTGTGTGTGTGTGTGTGTGTGTGTGTGTATTTTACACAACATATTCTGGAAGTGAGTCCACAGTCATGGAAAGGTGTGCGTGCATGTGCGTGCGTTGTGTGTGTACGCATCCCCACTCATGTGTATCTGTGTGAGTGCTAGCCTGCGTGCGTGTTTTCCATCTACATCCCTCTACTCACTGCATTACAGTAGGTCTCTGGTGCCTGTGTTAATGTGGCGCCCAAGCGTGCTGATGTCATCACAGTGAGCCAGAAGCAGCCTACAGCAGAAGTAGCAGCAGCTTAACTGTAGAAAGAAGTCTCTGGTGTGGTCTGTAGTCTCAGTCAGTCTGCACACACAGACTCAAACACACACACACACAGAGACACAGCCCCAGCCATGCTGGCTAGACCCTGGGATCTAATAATAATGAACATGAAATATTGAACATGAGAATGGGAGAGTAAATAATATTGAACATGAGAATGGGAGAGTAAATAATATTGAACATGAGAATGGGAGAGTAAATAATATTGAACATGAGAATGGGAGAGTAAATACTATTGAACATGAGAATGGGAGAGTAAATACTATTGAACATGAGAATGGGAGAGTAAATAATATTGAACATGAGAATGGGAGAGTAAATAATATTGAACATGAGAATGGGAGAGTAAATCATATTGAACATGAGAATGGGAGAGTAAATCATATTGAACATGAGAATGGGAGAGTAAATCACATTGAACATGAGAATGGGAGAGTAAATCATATTGAACATGAGAATGGGAAAATAAATCATATTGAACATGAGAATGGGAGAGTAAATAATATTGAACATGAGAATGGGAGAGTAAATCATTTTGAACATGAGAATGGGAGAGTAAATCATATTGAGCATGAGAATGGGAGAGTAAATCATTGTAGTTTGTGTATTTGAGTCTGTTTCAGGAGATGGCTTCCTGAAATCCCCCCAGCAGCTGATTGGTCGACTCCACGATTAATTGGAGAGCTGACCCCGCTCCCTCGTCAGGACACTGCTGTCTCCAATTTCCAATGCCTTCTGAAGCTATAAAAGCTAGTGTTCTGTTGTTCAGGGGAGAGATTGATTGTGATATAGATCATTGCTGAGAGAGGAGGTTGATGGCTGAGGGGTATAGCATGTTGGTCGTTGGTATGTACTATGTTAGTTGTTGTTGTTGGTAGCAGCTTTGCTATGTTCTGTGTTTGTTGCTATGTCAGAGCTTCTTTAATGGCCTGAGTTAGTTTTTTCTCAGTTTTGTTGTGAAGTGGATTGTTTAATATTCTGTTTCATTTGTTCCCAGGGGGGAAGGGGAAGGCACCTAGGGAGTGCTTAGGCAAGAGGCCAGCGGGCATACATATACCCGTAGTATATTCACTGTCTAGGCACACTAGGTAAGACCTGGGTGGACCACCCCATGTATTTTGGTTAGGGCACCAGGTGGTGCTAAATTAGGTAAGTAGTGGGTAGGCAGGTAAGGTAGGAGAGGGGGCTTTGAGATTTACTTTCTTCGCTTTGGTTCCGTCCAGCCCCTTTTCCCCATATTACCGTGTGAAGGAATAAATTCCTAGTAAACGGTAAATTCTCTGCCTTTTGTCATCCTTACTCACACCTACAGTCCATACCTCTTTCACTTCACGGAGAGTTGAGTTGTAGCAGAGTGTTACGTTCCCTCTTCATAGAGGCGTACGTAACAGGGAGAGTAAATCATATTGAACATGAGAATGGGAGAGTAAATAATATTGAACATGAAAATGGGAGAGTAAATCATATTGAACATGAGAATGGGAGAGTAAATAATATTGAACATGAGAATGGGAGAGTAAATACTTTTGAACATGAGAATGGGAGAGTAAATAATATTGAACATGAGAATGGGAGAGTAAATCATATTGAACATGAGAATGGGAGAGTAAATCACATTGAACATGAGAATGGGAGAGTAAATCATATTGAACATGAGAATGGGAGAGTAAATCATATTGAACATGAGAATGGGAGAGTAAATCATATTGAACATGAGAATGGGAGAGTAAAAATGAACATGAGAATTGAACATGAGAATGGGAGAGTAAATAATATTGAACATGAGAATGGGAGAGTAAATCATATTGAACATGAGAATGGGAGAGTAAATCACATTGAACATGAGAATGGGAGAGTAAATCACATTGAACATGAGAATGGGAGAGTAAATCATATTGAACATGAGAATGGGAGAGTAAATACTTTTGAACATGAGAATGGGAGAGTAAATAATATTGAACATGAGAATGGGAGAGTAAATCATATTGAACATGAGAATGGGAGAGTAAATCACATTGAACATGAGAATGGGAGAGTAAATCATATTGAACATGAGAATGGGAGAGTAAATCATATTGAACATGAGAATGGGAGAGTAAATCATATTGAACATGATAATGGGAGAGTAAATCACATTGAACATGAGAATGGGAGAGTAAATCATATTGAACATGAGAATGGGAGAGTAAATCATATTGAACATGAGAATGGGAGAGTAAATCACATTGAACATGAGAATGGGAGAGTAAATCATATTGAACATGAGAATGGGAGAGTAAATAATTTTGAACATGAGAATGGGAGAGTAAATAATGCTGAACAGGAGCATGTTAGAGTGAATAATGAAAATAGTTTAAACGACACTGAGTCTCTACTGCTTTTTAAACTATGTGGATTATTGTGTAGTGCTGTGTACTGACTTGACTTCAGAATACACTGGGTCTGCACCACCATGGCTGAATTGTGTGTGTGTGTGTGTGTGTGTGTGTGTGTATGCGTGTGCGTATGCGTGTGCATGAGTAGACTGCCTTGAAAACAATGGGTGCACATCTTGGACGCAGTCTCCAGTTCTTATTAAACCTTAGCGGTCTGCATACCCACATCCATTCCCCCTCCCCCACATTGAGAGCAAAACATCTTAGTAGCCCCCGGAGACAAAGTTTTTAGACTTTTAGAGTTCATTTTTGTGCAATTCTAAGCATTTTGCCATGGGGTGTAAAGAAAATGTTGAAGTTTTGAAGCAAGAATGCTACAATTCTACACTTTTTGCAATGGGTGGACAGAAGATTTTGCAATTGTAAAACTAATTTCATGCAATTTTTACTATTATTATTTGTATTTATTTTTTAGAGCCTGTAAGCCTGTTCCCCATCCCTGGTTTATAATATAAATGTAATCAGAAAGAATAAAGACTGTCTGTCTGTCCTTCTCAATATCATATCTGCTCTCACCATGTGTGCAACAAACCTTGGCGAGGCACATTAAAACTCTGACCATCAGGTCAGGCTAATTATAGAATAGACTGGCCTGCTTTGGCAGCAAACACAGTTGTTTAAAAACCAACCAAACTGACTGAGCCATTGTCCTAGTCTGCGTACAGAGACAAGACTCTATCTCTAACACACGCATGCACAAACACACACACACACACACACACACACACACACACACACACACACACACACACACACACACACACTCCAAATGGGATTGACTTTCGGGTGCGTTAGACAGGGCAAACACATCATTGTTTGGAACACTGAATCATTATATTAGTGAAGTGCGGCTGTTGGCTGTGAGAGACAGATGTTGACTGTTGTTAGAATGACTGGGTTTGGTTTCATCACACTAAAGACAGCAACCAGCCCATTCCAGAGGGAGGATATGGGGAACGCATTGATGAACTGCCACTTCCAGGTGCGAGCCACAGAAATATCAGAGGCGGCACTGCGTGGCACTTTGGGCTAGATCTGAAATTAAAAATGCCATCCTTCGAAGAGATACAGATATTGTTCCAAATGAGAAACAAATATCCATTGCAATGCCATTTATGACAACTGTGACAGTTCATGTAATCTACTGTACAGAGGATGCTTTCTCAATCACACTGAGATACTTACTAATCAATCCGACACTCTGACCCCATTTGACATGATACACTCAGAGAACACAGAATGGCTTAGTATTAAAGTACACTTAAATCAAGTGTCAAGCATCGGGGAAGAAAAGGGCCTGGGGATGTTCCTGTCACATCAGATGGTCTGGAAAAGATCCTGGCCCTAGGGAGCGAGTGTGCAACAGAACAGTTGTGAATCATCTTCCTCATGTGGACATAGTGTACATACCTGCTGTTGAGGGTACTGCATCCCGCCAATGCCCACCTGGCCCCTCCCCTGCATCCCCATTGGGTATCGGTGTGGAGTGGGCGATCCGTATGGCTGGTTGGGATAGGGCCCACCCTGCTGCTGCTGAGAGTAGGGGTTGTTGCCCATCCCATAGAGCTGGGAGCGCTTCATAGCCATGAAGTCCTTAGAGGCCACCTGGACACAATGCAAGAGGACAGAGAAAAGACGGTTTGTGAAATGTTTTAGAACAACTCTTTTTGAAAGTCTATTCATTCCATATGCAGTTCAGAGCACACCAAAATACAGAATTTATTGTCACATTTCTGCAGGGGGTGGATGCCCCCAGACCCCCATAAAAATGGTTCTCCCAGGTGAATTTACATTCCCGCTAAATTGACTACACAGGTATATAACAGTAATATGCTAAATACGCTTCTTCTGTTACACAGTAAACTGAACCTGAAAAGAGAGATGCCAGGAGAAATCTTTTCCTTTCAAGTATTTCACATTTACAGGTTCTTTTCTGGGTCCCGGTGAGTTGACTGGAAAATCGTAGCCTAGATGTCAGGCTAATGTTAATCTGTCACCCGTATGGTGGATTTGTGAGCAGGGCAGATTATGTGAAGCGTGATGTCTCCCCTTTTCTCCTCTCCTATCCAGTGTGGTGGATTATGGATGATTTATGACATTTGTTCCCTCTGTCTCAGTCAGACATGGGGGCTCTGTGTGGCTCATCTCTGCCTCCCTAAACAATAGCTCCACATCCCTACTCAATAAAGCCTGAGCCAACCCTGCTGGGAGCAGCAGAATGGCCTACTGTACAATACTGTATACAATGCCTGGCTGGCTTTAAGTCTTTATTGAAGACTCATCTCTACAGTAGGTCCTATGATTGAGTGTAGTCTGGCCCAGGAGTGTGAAGGTGAACGGAAAGGCTCTGGAGCAACGAACCGCTCTTGCTGTCTCTGCCTGGCCGGTTCCCCTCTCTCCACTGGAATTCTCTGCCTCTAACCCTATTACAGGGGCTGAGTCACTGGCTTACTGGTGCTCTTCCATGCCGTCCCTAGGAGGGGTGCGTCACTTGAGTGGGTTGAGTCACTGACGTGATCTTCCTGTCTGGGTTGGCACCCCCCCTTGGGTTGTGCCGTGGCTGAGATCTTTGTGGGCTATACTCAGCCTTGTCTCAGGATGGTAAGTTGGTGGTTGAAGATATCCCTCTAGAGCTGTGGGGGCTGTGCTTTGGCAAAGTGGGTGGGGTTACATCCTGCCTGTTTGGCCCTGTCCGGGGGTATCGTCGGACGGGGCCACAGTGTCTCCCGACCCCTCCTGTCTCAGCCTCCAGTAATTATGCTACAGTAGTTTATGTGTCAGGGGGCTAGGGTCAATCTGTTATATCTATATAAAAGCCAACTGACATTTACTCCTGAGGTGCTGACCCTGCTGGTCATCTATGAACATTTGAACATCTTGGCAATGTTCTGTTATAATCTTCACCCGACACAGCCAGAAGAGGACTGGCCACCCCCTGGTTCCTCTCTAGGTTTCTTCCTAGGTTCTGGCCTTCCTATGGAGTTTTTCCTAGCCACCGTGCTTCTACACCTGCATTGCTTGCTGTTTGGGGTTTTAGGGTGGGTTTCTGTACAGCACTTTTACATATCAGCTGATGTAAGAAGGGCTTTATAAATACATTTGATTTGACTTCAAATTCACTGTATCACAATTCCAGTGGGTCAGAAGATTACATACACTAAGTTGACTTTGCCTTTAAACAGCTTAGAAAATTCCAGAAAATGATTTCATGGCCTTAGAAGCTTCTGATAGGCTAATTGACATCATTTGAGTCAATTGGAGGTGTACCTGTGGATGTATTTCAAGGCCTACCTTCAACCTCAGTGCTTCTTCGCTTGACATCATGGGAAAAGCAAAATAAATCAGCCAAGACCTCAGAAAAAAATGTAGACCTCCACAAGTCTGGTTCATCCTTGGGAGCAATTTCCAAATGCCTGAAGGTACCACGTACCATCTGTACAAACAATAGCACGCAAGTATAAACACCATGGGACCACGCAGCCATCATACCGCTCAGAAAGGAGACGCGTTCTGTCTCCTAGAGATTAACGTGTGCAAATCAATCCCAGAACAACATCAAAGGACCTTGTGAAGATGCTGGAGGAAACGGGTACAAAAGTATCTATATCCACAGTAAAACGAGTCCTATATCGACATAACCTGAAAGGCCGCTCAGCAAGGAAGAAGCCACTGCTCCAAAACCACCATAAAAAAAGCCAGACTACAGTTTGAAACTGCACATGGGGACAAAGATTGTACTTTTTGGAGAAATGTCCTCTGGTCTGCTGAAAGAAAAATAGAACTGTTTGGCCATAATGACCATCGTCATGTTTGGATGAAAAGGGGGGAGGCTTGCAAGCCGATCATCCCAATCATGAAGCACGGGGTGGCAGCATCATGTTGTAGGGTTGCTTTTCTGCAGGAGGGACTGGTGCACTTCACAAAGTAGATGGCCTCATGGGGGAAGAAAATTATGTGGACGGGGGCGGCAGCGTAGGTTAGTGGTTAGAGCGTTGGACTAGTAACCGAAAGGTTGCAAGTTCGAATCCCCGAGCTGACACGGTACAAATCTGTCATTTTGCCACTGAACAAGGCAGTTAACCCGCTGTTCCTAGGCCATCATTGAAAAGAATTGGTTCTTAACTGACTTGCCTAGGTAAATAAAGGTACAAATAAAAAAATTTTTAAAGTGGATATATTGAAGCAACATCTCAAGACATCAGTCAGGAAGTTGAAGCTTGGTCTCAAATGGGTCTTCCAAATTGACATTGACCCCAAGCATACTTCCAATGTTGTGGCAAAATGGCTTAGGTACAACAAAGTCAAGGTATTGGAGTGGCCATCACAAAGCCCTGACCTCAATCCTATAGAAAATGTGTGGGAAGAACTAAAAAGCATGTGCGAGCAAGGAGGCCTACAAACCTGACTCAGGTACACCAGCTCTGTCAGGAGGAATGGGATGAAATAAATAAAAGCTGAAATAAAACATGCTCTTTACTATTGTCCTGAAATTTCACATTCTTAAAATAAAGTGGTGATCCTAACTGACCTAAGACAGGGAATTCTTGCTAGGATTAAATGTCAGGAATTGTGAAAAACTGAGTTTAAATGTGTTTAAATGTAAGGTGTATGTTAATTTTCGACTTCAACTGTATGTCAAGGAGCAAATCCACCGCATTCATTCAGTTGTGGGAAGTCGTATAACATCTGTTCAAACACTTTTATGTAGTAAATGCAATTTTTCTATAGAAACAATATTAAAAAACAAAGTCAATATTCTGTGAGCAGGGTTGATGGATGGTCTTTTCTGTAGCCTGTTTGCTCTTAAAATAGCTCCAAATAGCCATGATACAGCTCTGCCAATCACTGAACCAACCACAACCACTCACTCACTCAATCACCAGTGACTACAATCTGACAATAAAAAGTGGAAACAAGTGCCACAATGTGGAGCAAAGAGTGATGATACTACAGTATGTGTGTTATGAAGCGGACTCTCTCTCACACACACACACACACACACACACACACACACACACACACATAAAGTACACCCAAATGCAATAGGTTCAGAGGCTTATACTTTAAAATAATGTTTTTGCAGGAATATCATTATACACACAACCCCCTTTTAAACTCCATCACTTTAAACCCAAGCACACATACAGCTACTGAAGGGCTGTCACCGACTAAAAAATGTTGGTTGATCGAGAGTCACATTTTTAAACGTGTATTTTTCCAGATATAGACACACCTTATATTTGAATAAAATCAACTATGTCTCGGCTATTGAGCTTTTCTGATGCTTTAACCACTGAAATAAAAACATTATACACAGAGTTTAATTTAATTTATAGTAAAGTCTTCATATCTCAAAATCAATGTAATGTGGTTAATCACAATTCTATCTAAATGAAAATGATACAAATCTAAAAGTAACTTCTATTTTTTATTGCCAATATGTAAAAATAGCCTACATAAAGCCAACAAATAAAAACATTGCAGCCAAAAGGTAGAAAATATCCTGATAAAAATAAATATCCTATAAATCACATTGGCTATGCATGGCCTGTCTGCAAGGAACTTGAAACATTGTATCAACTATTGTATTAGCTTGGGCCAGCTGAAGCTTGTGCAAGCAAACATTGTATAAAATATTGTGGGCCCTCAGAGTGTCCAGCGCAAGTGATCTCCGGACAGACAGACAGACAGACAGACAGACAGACAGTGAAGACAATCAGAAATAGTATCAGATTCCCAAATGGGAACATTTATAGGCCTACATTTATAGGTTTACATTTATAGGCCTACATTTAAAGACCTACATTTATAGACCTACATTTATAGTCCCACATTTATAGGCCACATTTATAGGCCTACATTTATAGGCCTACAAGAGAATACTAATTCAGTGCTAAATCTGAAATTCAATTCATGAACTCCCCTGCAGTTTCCAACTCTCGCGAGCTTATTGCAAAACAAAGCTATTAAGAAAGGAACACTAGAAAAATGACAACCGGGTGAAACTGCTTAAATTGCTTTTCAGAGTTCTATTGACTCTGATTTTCTGACTTCAAAATGGTTACAGTCTTTCACTTTAATGTGCAAAGTTGTTAATCAGCAACAACAAAATAATCCCCACAAAACATAGTGAAATGTGGATTAGGAAACAACAGACTTTACCCATCAAAATCACATACACATAAAAACAATATTACTTCATTATTATTAATGTAATTCCATTTTGACTGTGGGGACATAAATTGAACTGGTTGCCTCCTATTGGTCTACATGTTGCAGTGAAAATGTGATTGCCTGCATGTGTTCATATGCAGCTCCATCAGAAACTGCTTGGAGCTTCTGAAAGCAGTGATAGCCCTGCCAAGCTCACAAACACACACACACGGCTCCAGCCCTACAGCCAGGCCAGGCATTGTGGCCAGTCATTGTGGTCATCACTGTCCTGTCCTCCACACAGATGACCAAATCACCACCTTCCTCCAACAGACTGTCATTACAGTCATTTACTGTCTGTGTCCAGCTCTAGCTTCACACCAGCCCCACCTGCTAACATGTTTATCCTGTCTCCTCTCTCCTGTCTCCTCTGACCTCTCCCCTCTGACCTGTCTCCTCTGACCTGTCTCATCTGTACCTGTCTCCTCTCTCCTCTCTCCTCTGACCTGTCTCCTCAGACCTTTCTCCTCTCTCTTCTCTCCCCTGACCTGTCTCTTCTGACCTGTCTCCTCTGACCTGTCTCCTCTCTCTTCTCTCCTCTGACCTGTCTCCTCTGACCTGTCTCCTCTCTCTTCTCTCCTCTGACCTGTCTCCTCTCTCTTCTCTCCTCTGACCTGTCTCCTCTGACCTGTCTCCTCTCTCTTCTTTCCTCTGACCTGTCTCCTCTGACCTGTCTCCTCTCTCTTCTCTCCTCTGACCTGTCTCCTCTGACCTGTCTCCTCTCTCTTCTCTCCTCTGACCTGTCTCCTCTCTCTTCTCTCCTCTAATCTGTCTCCTCTGACCTGTCTCCTCTCTCTTCTTTCCTCTGACCTGTCTCCTCTGACCTGTCTCCTCTCTCTTCTCTCCTCTGACCTGTCTCCTCTGACCTGTCTCCTCTGACCTGTCTCCTCTGACCTGTCTCCTCTCTCTTCTCTTCTCTGACCTGTCTCCTCTGACCTGTCTCCTCTCTCCTCTGACCTGTCTCCTCTCTCTTCTCTCCCCTGACCTGTCTCTTCTGACCTGTCTCCTCTGACCTGTCTCCTCTGACCTGTCTCCTCTCTCTTCTCTCCTCTGACCTGTCTCCTCTGACCTGTCTCCTCTCTCTTCTCTCCTCTGACCTGTCTCATCTGACCTGTCTCCTCTCTCTTCTCTCCTCTGACCTGTCTCCTCTGACCTGTCTCCTCTGACCTGTCTCCTCTCTCTTCTCTTCTCTGACCTGTCTCCTCTGACCTGTCTCCTCTGTCTTCTCTCCTCTGACCTGTCTCCTCTGACCTGTCTCCCTCTCCTCTGACCTGTCTCCTCTCTCCTCTGACCTGTCTCCTCTACCTGTCTCCTCTCTCTTCTCTCCTCTGACCTGTCTCCTCTGACCTGTCTCCTCTCTCTTCTCTCCCCTGACCTGTCTCTTCTGACCTGTCTCCTCTGACCTGTCTCCTCTCTCTTCTCTCGTCTGACCTGTCTCCTCTCTCTTCTCTCCTCTGACCTGTCTCCTCTCTCCTGTCTCCTCTCTAATGTCTCCTCTGACCTTTCTCCTCTCTCCTCTCCCCTCTGACCTGTCTCCTCTCTCCTGTCTCCTCTCTCCTCTTTCCTGTCTCCTCTCTCCTCTTTCCTCTGACCTGTCTCCTCTGACCTGTCTCCTCTCTCCTCTTTCCTGTCTCCTCTGACCTGTCTCCTCTTTCCTGTCTCCTCTCTCCTGTCTCCTCTCTCCTGTCGCCTCTGACCTGTATCCTCTGACTTGTCTCCTGTCTCCTATTTCCTGTCTCCTCTGACCTGTCTCCTCTTTCCTGTCTCCTCTCTCCTGTCTCCTCTCTCCTGTCGCCTCTGACCTGTCTCCTCTGACCTGTCTCTTCTGACCTGGGTTTGGTCCATGGCTGAGCTGGATGGATGGTCAGAGGGAGAGGAGAGAGGTCTGAGCCCACCCAGAGAAAAGCCCTTTTAGCTAGCTGTAGTCGGCTGCTGTGGTCCAGTCCCAAGCCTCACAACATAGTGATCCTGGACACCATGGACAAGGTCATTTATTAAATACAATGACCATCATATCGTTCCCCAGCTAACTGCTAGCTGTCTTATCATTATTCCATGTGCAACACTCTTGTGCTAGGACAAGAGGTACTATAAATGTAACACTACGGCTGTGCCTGCAGTACAAAGCCCTGCATTAGCTCCAAACATAGACCGTTTCATACCGAAGAGAACAGAGAGGGAGAGACTGTATCAACTATTGTATTAGCTTGGGCCAGCTGAAGCTTGTGCTAGCAAACATTGTATAAAATATTGTGGGCCCTCAGTGTTCAGCGCCAGTGAGCTCCGGACAGACAGACAGACAGAAAGACAGACAGACAGACAGACAGACAGACAGACCGGACAGACAGACAGACAGACAGACAGACAGACAGACAGACAGACAGACAGACAGACAGACAGACAGACAGACAGACAGACAGACAGACAGACAGACAGACAGACAGACAGACAGCATTAGGCTGTTTAGCAAGGGATAAGAAGTAATCAGGTAGGCCTATTTTATCACCTTTCGACCGAAACAGAGCCTGCCTAGTAGTAATAGGAAAGGGAGAAAGCTGGAAATATTTTTCAAACAGGCAACATTGAGGAACTATTGTCATTCTCAATTGATGTAAATACAGACTTAATTTACTGAGAAGCACCACAGTGATGGTAAGTGAAGACAATCAGAAATAGTATCAGATTCCCAAATGGGAACATTTATAGGCCTACATTTATAGGTCTACATGTATAGGACTACATTTATAGGCCTACATTTATAGACCTACATTTATAGACCTACATTTATAGACCTACATTTATAGACCTACATTTATAGGCCTACATTTATAGGCCTACATTTATAGACCTACATTTATAGGCCTACATTTATAGTCCTACATTTATAGGCCTACATTTATAGGCCTACATTTATAGACCTACATTTATAGGCCTACATTTATAGAGCTACATTTATAGGCCTACATTTATAGAGCTACATTTATAGACCTACATTTATAGAGCTACATTTATAGGCCTACATTTATAGGCCTACATTTATAGGCCTACATTTATAGGCCTACATTTATAGGCCTACATTTGCGCGCAGGCCAGGTATACTACTCTTCCTTCTATATGTGTAATCAGGTGCGTTACCTTTCTCAAGACTGACAGGAGCTCTCCAAACAAAAGACAATGAACAAATTGACAACTCGTAAATGGTGTTAAATAAACCCCCAAAAATCCCACAAGTGTAGCCTAGGTTGTGCGCTCTGCAAACAATGTGTCCACTCCTACAATGACAACGGTAAGACTGTAGTAATAATATATTGACTGGATTAACAGCAATTATGGTAACCAAACAAACATTGTAGATGATAAATAATGGGAATTAACGGTAAATGTATTGTTGGTGATATTGGTGTGCCATCCCAGCCTCCACAATGGATTAGTCCACTCAGACAGGCGTGAATTAGACAGGTGTGAATCAGACAGGCGTGAATCAGACAGGTGTGAATCAGACAGGCGTGAATCAGACAGGTATGAATCAGACAGGCGTGAATCAGACAGGCGTGAATCAGACAGGCGTGAATCAGACAGGCGTGAATCAGACAGGCGTGAATCAAACAGGCGTGAATCAGACAGGTGTGAATCAGACAGGCGTGAATCAGACAGGCGTGAATCAGACAGGCGGAATCAGACAGGCGTGAACCAGACAGGTGTGAATCAGACAGGCGTGAATCAGACAGGTGTGAATCAGACAGGCGTGAATCAGACAGGTGTGAATCAGACAGGTGTGAATCAGACAGGCGTGAATCAGACAGGCGTGAATCAGACAGGCGTGAACCAGACAGGTGTGAATCAGACAGGCGTGAATCAGACAGGCGTGAACCAGACAGGTGTGAATCAGACAGGCGTGAATCAGACAGGCGTGAACCAGACAGGTGTAAATCAGACAGGCGAGACAGGTGTCTGATTCACTCTTCAATCCACAGATCTAGGGCACTCTGCCACTCACTCTGCTGCGATATGGGACGCACTCAGGTCGCCCTCCCTCCCTCTCTCGCTCCATCCCTCTCTCCCCTCTCTCCCCTCTCCTCCCTCTACTCCCTCTCTCCTCCTCTCCCCTCCCTGGTCTGTCTCAAGTGGAATCCCTTTGTCAATACACTGAGCCCAACTTGAGCAAATCCCCTCATGTCACTGCCAAGTTCAGAATGCCACTGCTAAACTCAGACCAGGAATAAGGGCTCCCTAGTGTGGGGAAGGAAACACATCATTCAAATGGAAGAATACCTAGTGAGAGCTAAAGTTACAACATCACTGTAGTTAAACCCATAGAGGCTGGCGCAACACACGGGAGATTTTCTAAACTGACTTCAGATTGTCGAAAGTGATTTAAGTGTTACTCCAATATTGTCCTGTAAAGTTCTATTAAATGAGATTTCATCCCAAACTAGGCCCATTTCTGGGGATGAGCCAACTATCGAGTTCATACTACACCAAAAGACTTGATAGCAAACATAAATGTTTTTTTTTCCTTGGAGAAACGGATGTACTTTTGAAAAGATGAATAATATAAATTGAACCATGTTTTTTCAGAAAGTAGTAGATAAAACTGTCACAGGGAATAGAGTACAATTTCTTTATTTGTTCCAATGTATTTTCAGTTTTGTTCATCTGGGCATGCCATTCAATTGAGGTGTTAAGAGAATACTAATTCAGGGCTAAATCTGAAATTCAATCCATGAACTCCCCTGCAGTTTCCAACTCTCGCGAGCTTATTGCAAAACAAAGCTATTAAGAAAGGAACACTAGAAAAATGACAACCGGGTGAAACTGCTTAAATTGCTTTTCAGAGTTCTATTGACTCTGATTTTCTGACTTCAAAATGGTTACAGTCTTTCACTTTAATGTGCAAAGTTGTTAATCAGCAACAACAAAATAATCCCCACAAAACATAGTGAAATGTGGATTAGGAAACAACAGACTTTACCCATCAAAATCACATACACATAAAAACAATATTACTTCATTATTATTAATGTAATTCCATTTTGACTGTGGGGACATAAATTGAACTGGTTGCCTCCTATTGGTCTACATGTTGCAGTGAAAATGTGATTGCCTGCATGTGTTCATATGCAGCTCCATCAGAAAACTGTCTTGGAGCTTCTGAAAGCAGTGATAGCCCTGCCAAGCTCACAAACACACACACGGCTCCAGCCCTACAGCCAGGCCAGGCATTGTGGCCAGTCACTGTGGTCATCACTGTCCTGTCCTCCACACAGATGACCAAATCACCACCTTCCTCCAACAGACTGTCATTACAGTCATTTACTGTCTGTGTCCAGCTCTAGCTTCACACCAGCCCCACCTGCTAACATGTTTATCCTGTCTCCTCTCTCCTGTCTCCACTGACCTGTCTCCTCTCTCCTCTGACCTGTCTCCTCTCTCCTCTGACCTGTCTCATCTGTACCTGTCTCCTCTCTCCTCTGACCTGTCTCCTCTCTCTTCTCTCCTCTGACCTGTCTCCTCTGACCTGTCTCCTCTGACCTGTCTCCTCTCTCTTCTCTCCTCTGACCTGTCTCCTCTGACCTGTCTCCTCTCTCCTCTGACCTGTCTCCTCTCTCCTCTGACCTGTCTCCTCTACCTGTTTCCTCTCTCTTCTCTCCTCTGACCTGTCTCCTCTGACCTGTCTCCTCTCTCTTCTCTCCCCTGACCTGTCTCTTCTGACCTGTCTCCTTTGACCTGTCTCCTCTCTCTTCTCTCCTCTGACCTGTCTCCTCTGACCTGTCTCCTCTCTCTTCTCTCCTCTGACCTGTCTCCTCTGTCCTGTCTCCTCTGACCTTTCTCCTCTCTCCTCTCCCCTCTGACCTGTCTCCTCTGACCTGTCTCCTCTCTCCTGTCTCCTCTCTCCTCTTTCCTCTGACCTGTCTCCTCTGACCTGTCTCCTCTCTCCTGTCTCCTCTCTCCTCTTTCCTCTGACCTGTCTCCTCTGACCTGTCTCCTCTCTCCTCTTTCCTGTCTCCTCTGACCTGTCTCCTCTTTCCTGTCTCCTCTCTCCTGTCTCCTCTCTCCTGTCGCCTCTGACCTGTATCCTCTGACCTGTCTCCTCTTTCCTGTCTCCTCTCTCCTGTCTCCTCTCTCCTGTCTCCTCTCTCCTGTCGCCTCTGTCCTGTCTCCTCTGACCTGTCTCTTCTGACCTGGGTTTGGTCCATGGCTGAGCTGGATGGATGGTCAGAGGGAGAGGAGAGAGGTCTGAGCCCACCCAGAGAAAAGCCCTTTTAGCTAGCTGTAGTCGGCTGCTGTGGTCCAGTCCCAAGCCTCACAACATAGTGATTCTGGACACCATGGACAAGGTCATTTATTAAATACAATGACCATCATATCGTTCCCCAGCTAACTGCTAGCTGTCTTATCATTATTCCATGTGCAACACTCTTGCGCTAGGACAAGAGGTACTATAAATGTAACACTACGGCTGTGCCTGCAGTACAAAGCCCTGCATTAGCTCCAAACATAGACCGTTTCATACCGAAGAGAACAGAGAGGGAGAGACTGCAGAGGAGGGGAGAGGAGATCGAGCTCCATATTAATGTGTGCGAATTCCCCACTCCTGCTGACTAAGATTAGACATTTAATTTCATGGATGCAAAGACAATACTGATGTCATCAAGAGGAGAGGAGCAGGCACGTTAACTCTTAACTGCCCAGCCACGATGACAGCAAAATATATCATCTGATGGCAAATGGTAAATATGTGCATTCCTTGAAAACAAATCACAAGTGAATACTCTTATCCAGTCTTTTATCAAATCAAATGTTATTTGTCACATGCGCTGAATACAACAAGTGTAGACCTTACAGTGAATGCTTACTTACAAGCCCTTAACCAACAATGCAGTTAAGAAAAATACACAAAAAAATAAAGAAATTACAGTAACAAGTCATTAAAGAGCAGCAGTAAAATAGCAATAGCGAGGCTATATACAGGGGGTACCGGTACAGAGTCAATGTGGAGGCTATATACAGGGGGTACCGGTACAGAGTCAATGTGGAGGCTATATACAGGGGGTACCGGTACAGAGTCAATGTGGAGGCTATATACAGGGGGTACCGGTACAGAGTCAATGTGGAGGCTATATACAGGGGGTACCGGTACAGAGTCAATGTGGAGGCTATATACAGGGGGTCGGTACAGAGTCAATGTGGAGGCTATGGAGGCTATATACAGGGGTACCGGTACAGGTACAGAGTCAATGTGGAGGCTATATACAGGGGGTACCGGTACAGAGTCAATGTGGAGGCTATATACAGGGGGTACCGGTACAGAGTCAATGTGGAGGCTATATACAGGGGGTACCGGTACAGAGTCAATGTGGAGGCTATATACAGGGGGTACCGGTACAGAGTCAATGTGGAGGCTATATACAGGGGTACCGGTACAGAGTCAATGTGGAGGCTATATACAGGGGGGGGTACCGGTACAGAGTCAATGTGGAGGCTATATACAGGGGTACCGGTACAGAGTCAATGTGGAGGCTATATACAGGGGTACCGGTACAGAGTCAATGTGGAGGCTATATACAGGGGGTACCGGTACAGAGTCAATGTGGAGGCTATATACAGGGGGTACCGGTACAGAGTCAATGTGGAGGCTATATACAGGGGGTACCGGTACAGAGTCAATGTGGAGGCTATATACAGGGGGTACCGGTACAGAGTCAATGTGGAGGCTATATACAGGGGGTACCGGTACAGAGTCAATGTGGAGGCTATATACAGGGGGTACCGGTACAGAGTCAATGTGGAGGCTATATACAGGGGTACCGGTACAGAGTCAATGTGGAGGCTATATACAGGAGGTACCGGTACAGAGTCAATGTGGAGGCTATATACAGGGGGTACTGGTACAGAGTCAATGTGGAGGCTATATACAGGGGGTACCGGTACAGAGTCAATGTGGAGGCTATATACAGGGGGTACCGGTACAGAGTCAATGTGGAGGCTATATACAGGGGGTACCGGTACAGAGTCAATGTGGAGGCTATATACAGGGGGTACCGGTACAGAGTCAATGTGGAGGCTATATACAGGGGTACCGGTACAGAGTCAATGTGGAGGCTATATACAGGGGGTACCGGTACAGAGTCAATGTGGAGGCTATATACAGGGGGGGTACCGGTACAGAGTCAATGTGGAGGCTATATACAGGGGGTACCGGTACAGAGTCAATGTGGAGGCTATATACAGGGGGTACCGGTACAGAGTCAATGTGGAGGCTATATACAGGGGGTACCGGTACAGAGTCAATGTGGAGGCTATATACAGGAGGTACCGGTACAGAGTCAATGTAGAGGCTATATACAGGAGGTACTGGTACAGAGTCAATGTGGAGGCTATATACAGGGGGGGTACAGAGTCAATGTGGAGGCTATATACAGTACAGAGTCAATGTGGAGGCTATATACAGGGGGTACCGGTACAGAGTCAATGTGGAGGCTATATACAGGGGGTACCGGTACAGAGTCAATGTGGAGGCTATATACAGGGGGTACCGGTACAGAGTCAATGTGGAGGCTATATACAGGGGTAGGCCAGGGGGTACAGAGTCAATGTGGAGGCTATATACAGGGGGTACCGGTACAGAGTCAATGTGGAGGCTATATACAGGGGTACCGGTACAGAGTCAATGTGGAGGCTATATACAGGGGGTACCGGTACAGAGTCAATGTGGAGGCTATATACAGGGGTACCGGTACAGAGTCAATGTGGAGGCTATATACAGGAGGTACCGGTACAGAGTCAATGTAGAGGCTATATACAGGAGGTACTGGTACAGAGTCAATGTGGAGGCTATATACAGGGGGTACCGGTACAGAGTCAATGTGGAGGCTATATACAGGGGGTACCGGTACAGAGTCAATGTGGAGGCTATATACAGGGGTACCGGTACAGAGTCAATGTGGAGGCTATATACAGGGGTACCGGTACAGAGTCAATGTGGAGGCTATATACAGGGGGTACCGGTACAGAGTCAATGTGGAGGCTATATACAGGGGGTACCGGTACAGAGTCAATGTGGAGGCTATATACAGGGGGTACCGGTACAGAGTCAATGTGGAGGCTATATACAGGGGGTACCGGTACAGAGTCAATGTGGAGGCTATATACAGGGGGTACCGGTACAGAGTCAATGTGCGGGTGTACCGGTTTGTCAAGGTAATTGAGGTAAAATGTACATGTAGGTAGAGTTATTAAAGTGACTATGCATAGATAACAAACAGAGAGCAGCAGCAGCGTAAAAGATTGGGGTTGGCAATGCAAATAGTCTGGGTAGCCATTTGATTAGTTGTTCAGGAGTCTTATGGCTTGTGGGAAGAAGCTGTTTAGAAGTCTCTTGGACCTAGACCTAGACCTAGACCTAGACCTAGACCTAGACAGAGAGAGCAGTCTATGACTAGGGTGGCTGACAATGTTTAGGACCTTCCTCTGACACCGCCTGGTATAGAGGTCCTGGATGGCAGGTAGCTTGGCCCCAGTGATGTACTGTGCCGTACACACAACCCACTGTAGTGCCTTGCGGTCAGAGGCAGAGCAGTTGCCATACCAGGCAGTGATGCAACCAGTCAGGACGCTCTCGATGGTGCAGCTGTAGAACCTTTTTAGGATCTGAGGATCCATGACAAATATTTTCATTCTCCTGGGAGGGAATAGGTTTTGTTGTGCCCTCTTCACGACTGTCTTGGTGTGCTTCGACCATTCTAGTTTGTTGGTGATGTAGACACCAAGGAACTTGAAGCTCTCAACCTGCTCCACTGCAGCCCTGTGGATGAGAATGGGGGCGTGCTCGGTCCTCCTTTTCCTGTAGTCCACAATCATCTCCTTTGTCTTAACCACGTTGAGGGAGAGGTTGTTTTACACAGTCACTGAGACTGAACTACTAAAGTGAATGGTCTTGTGTCAAGCATTTTTTAAACTAATGTTACAGAGGGGCTCCATGTAACAATCAGCCTATAACAGCACCTTACACTGCTGGTAAACGGTTAAAAGCCCTACAACAACATTGACTTTGTGATCAAAGTGTGCTTTCCCAGGACTGAATTCAAAGTGCATCAGTGAATCTTTATAGAGACAAAAATATCAATCTGCTTAACATATCAATCCTCGCCATGTTGCAAAATGTCTCTTAGCAAATGTCAGCAGTGAGCGTGTGAATGGTCCCTGGGGAGTCATGGTGGAGCAAATTGTCTTTCCTCAGTCCAACAGGCTCAGTCCTGGGTGGCACAGGCAGCTAGGCATGAAGGCCGGCTAGGAATGAGATGCAATCAATTATTACAGGGAGGGAGTGAGATTGACAGAGAGTAGAGAGACAGAGTCATATAGATGTGTGTGAGAGAGAGAGAGAGAGAGAGAGAGAGAGAGAGAGGAGGCAGATAAGAGTCGTTGTTGTCATGCAGGCAGGCAGCAGTAGCATCATACTATTGTGTTGAGATCATGCTGGTAATTGCTCTCCCTGGTGTTAGGATGCTGAGGTGCTGGTTGGTAAATAGTGCCCTCCGTGTTTGACACCAATATTTACAACACATCCCGTGTGTCTGAAAACACATCCCCCTGCGCTAAAGTAAAGTGGCAGAGCTTTTGGTTCCTCACGGCGAGCACGCAGCCGTCGTTAGAGCAGGGAACAGAGGGAGGGAGAGGGGGAGAGGATGAGAGAGGGAGGGAGGGGCGCTCATCTGTCTGAGAAGAGATTGGGTTTGAGGATGAGGATGGCAGGAACTCTTATCTTCCTGGGAAAAAAACTCAATGTAAAAATGAGACTTGTGACGACGAGACGACTTGACACAAACACACCAGCACAGAATGAAAACAAATACAGCACTTAACAGACAGAGACACATTCACAGCAGCAGGGACACAAACAACATGGAACACACCAACCCAGCTCTTACCACACCACATCCATGCCAGTATCCTGTATCTCTCACCAGGCAGTCTATCAACAGTAATGGATTGTCAGTGTTATACCAGGCCTGCCATGTTCGTGCCACTGCCAGATGCACCCATTCATTCTACCATTAAATCATCAGAGACACTAGATGATCAGACCTATCTCTGCTGGCTGGCTGCTGTCTGAACGAGGAGATAGAGCTGATATTGATGTGGAGGAGAAAGAAAGAAGAGTCTGTCTCTCCCAGCCTCTCTGAGGAGCTGGCCTGGCCTGCGCTCGGTTGGAGTGCTAGACGCTTCACTTCCTGCCAGCAGGAACCCTGGGACAGAGCCTCAGCCGCTACACAGTTATTTCATGTGAGGGAGGGCAGTCGTGGCACGAGAGGAATGTGCTCCCTCCCAGTCAGAGACAGACAGAGACAGAGAGCCTGGCAGGCCAGGCAGAGAGCCAGGCAGAGAGCCAGGCAGAGAGCCAGGCAGAAAGGCAGGCTGCTGGGGAGACGAGACGCTTGGGGGCGCCGGGCGCGTTCCGCAACCATATGAAAGAGGAAAAAAACAGCACAATAAATCCATCGCCCCAGGGAGAGAGGAGAGGCTATTCGTTTATTGAGGAAATGTGCTGTGTTTTTTCTCTCTTTAGAGACCAGAGCCTCCATAAACACTGATATTAAATCTACACTTTAGTGATTCAGGGGAATCACCCCTTAGGCTAATAGAATGGTCTGGAAGAGAAGTAATAGTTATTGGCTCCAATAACTATAAATGAGGCAGAATTATCAAGTGTGTTTATGAATTAGCAATGGCTATTCGCCGGTAATGTGTTCAGAGAAGAGGAAAAATACAGAATTGAATATTAAGAGGAGCAATAGATACACAAATGAAGTTAAAGATTCCTCTGGGCAGAACTACACTCTCTCCTTCTCTCTTTCATCAGCCTCTCTGCTTCTAGCTGCTCTAATAATAAACAGGCTATTCAGCTGCTCCCCTAACCATGGAGCAAGAGGAGTATAGCCTCGAGTCGTGCATTATGAAAATGGAAGACTGCACTGCTACAGTATAAAGAACGCTCCCAAATTATTATGGCAATGATTCAACCCTTAGGTCTTCATCAATCCATTGGATGTGCTACCTTCTATCCCTCCTCAAGTACAGCATTCAAACCCATAGTGCAGTCTTAGTGAATCACCACTACACTACAGGGAGTGAATGACACAATGTCATTGTGCTTTGGACCCCAGCCTAGTCCTCTCTGGATATCCATGTTTTCTGTGGAGCGATCCATCACTTATAAAACAACAAACAGATATCCTGACCTTCTATCCTCCGGCAGTTATAAGATACTCATTAAAAGTCACCTGAAACAATTTGAACCAAATTGATTTCATTATCGGACTCCGTACGAGGCACGGCGACTGTCTGATAGCACAGCGGGAAATTTACTAAGTTAATTAGAAAAACATTTTCTACATGATGCACTGGCTGCTGTTGATTTATCATTGTCAGGACATTGTATGGATGAGACAACAGCAGGCTGGTGAATACATCACACTGCAGTTACATTCAGAGAACTGAGGCTGGATGGAGAGGGTGTGCATGCGTGTCTTTGGGGGGTTGTCTGGGATAAAGCCAGGTCCCCCCTCCCCCAACCCTACACCCCTTCCAAGCGGCACAAGGCAAGAGCATCAGGGTGTTGATGTTCCTCTTAATTCCCTGTGCCTCTGACTGAATGGGCTGGTTGACCCGGGAGTTGTCTGGAAATGGGCTGGCTGTGACCGCCATGGCCTCTCCAGGCCAATCCAGGGGAGAGCGCTGAGCCCAGGTCGCTTCCAATCTCTTAAGATCTCTGAATCAATCAGCAAACTGGATGAGAACATGGTGTGGTGGTGCTGAGCGATCAATGAGAGCAAGCCTAAAGCCTAATGCCTGTCCAGGCTCCAGCCACACACCCAGGCTCCAGCCACACCCCAATGCAGTGTTTCCCCTAAATGCATTTAGCAGTGGCACACAGTATTGATGTATGCCCCAGGAAGACCCCCCTCCTGCTAATTCTGCCACTGCTGCAAAAACAATCTCAGGGGAAACACTTCAAGGCCTCTCAGCCTGAAGAAGCATCACTAAAGACTAAGGCTATGGAACAGTGAACTAAGGCTTTATTTATCAACACCAATACTGTCAAGATGCACCCTGGTCTGGACAAGCAATTGGTTAATAAAAATACCCACCTTCATTTCTCTTATTTTTAATAGACTACAACCATAACAGGTTTTTATTGCTGTGTATTTAAAGCACAGACATATTAAAACATAGAGAGAGGCCATAGCAATCCCTTCAATTGAACTGCCCAGTCTGCTTAATTTCACCATGTGTACTTGGCTTCATCATTACATCTGGAGCCAGATGCTGGGAGAACAAGCTGTTTGTGAAGTCTTGGACAGTGGACAGACACTTGGCAATGCTTCTACTGTGGAAGGAATGTGTTGTTTGATCCATAGATAGAAACATAATAAGAGGAAGAAGAGTCCGTCCTACACTATTTATTCTAATAGTCCCAGTACGCCCAATACAGACCCAGCAGTAAACTACACATCCAACACAATTGGTTCAGGTCTCACCATAAGGGTTCCCATGTTTCCCCATGGAGATCAAACCCTCTATCTGACCTCAAAGCCAACACCACCTTTCCTCCGTGGCCTCTCGTCAAGTCACATAGAGGCAGATGTTTTATGGAGGGCAGCCCCGTCCCAGAGCTTTGATCCAGCGAGCCAGGGAGGCCAAGCATCTGGGAGGCAGCATGGGTAAGTGGAAGCACATTGAGCTGCTTTTACAGGTTCTCTCCGAGCAGGACTCCATTCCTAGGCTACGACCATGGAGAGCAAAACAATAGAAAAACAAAGGCAACAGCAATGCACAAACCCTGCCGTTGCCAATATCCAATATCTTTCAATTCAGTCAGCAGTAACAATATTAAACCAAAATGTCAATCTTCTCTGAGGAAACATAGCTTTCTCTTCCATCCCTCACAAATTATTCACAACAAAAGCTACATTTATTCATTCCATTCTGTTTACTGTATTACTCCACTTTTCTTCTTTATCTCACATTTGTTTACAGGAATAAAAGCCTGACGGAATGCCCCTTCTACAAGCACAATACATCACACCACTCACACACACATCATTTAAATTCAAAGAACACAGATAGGTTATAGATGGCCATTTTTCCCCAAATATGCATTTCATTAGCATTTCCTGCCTCGCATTCTCTCTCCTCCGCATTGAAGGAGGGAGAGTGTGAAGGATGGAGGGAGGAGGGAGGTGGGGGAGGAAGAGGTGGTGGAGGAGGAGGAGGAGGAGGGAGGGAGGGAAAGGGAGCAGGCTCACAGAAAAGCCGGACGTGTCCTCTTTCCCAGGCCTAATTTAGGATTCAATTACAATACTCTTTAAAAGCACCGACTTACAATTAATTATTTTAAGATTAGCCTGAACGTTAAGGGCCTCCGACTAACGCAGCCAGACGCAAGATGCTCGGTTCGGCTCAGCCACAAGACCCTGTTGCTTTTGCACGTTGCTTTCTCTCTCTCTCTCTCTCTCTCTCTCTCTCTCTCTCTCTCTATAGGAAACAGATAGATACATCAGTCTTCTACCGCTCCCTCCCTCTGTCCTTCCTTTTCTAACATAAACATTGTTGTGTTATGTTCTGTTTTTATGTCAACTTTCTCTCCAGCTTGCTCTCCTTGGCACGCGATTGATATTGGTACACTACGCTGGTCTGCTTTTACAAGCCACTGGGGCCCCGCCGTTGGCCCCAGCCCAGGAGAAACGCTGACGGATGTACCCTCTGCCGGTGCCCGCCACCAGCTACTGCGAGGCAAATGTGAAAAAACATCCTCCGCCACTTTGATTGGAGGCAAGCTAAACATTTCTCTTCCCTACGTCTGACAAATTTTCCTCCCTTCCTCTCCTCTCTTCCCCCTCTCTTCTTTCTCTTCTTTCTCGCTGTCTGCCTGCAGCCTGTGTGCATGGAAATGCATGTCTCTCCCTCCAGCATCAGCCAGCCCCTATTCTGTTTATTTAAATATTTGATATGTTAGCAGTCATAAAATAAGAGTCATAACACAGGGAGAATGATATGTGGAAAAGCCATTAGATATAATGGTTTCTGATGCGCACAGGGCCCATAGTGACTGGCCTGAGCAGGGAATAGAGGGAACAGAGGCGACTGACAAGCAGAAACCAGAGCTAGCTGCACGCCCAACTACACAAACACACACAAGGCAGAAGGCAGGGGCCCTAACACAAGGAGAATAGGCCCTCTGTCACGCACTATTTACCTCTGAAACACACATTCACAGGATTCCACAATACAAACCATAACGACATATGTATAATCCCCTTCTTTAATCTGTGAAATACTTCTGCTCAATCTAATGTATCTGTCAGGTGATATAAAGCTCCCTCAGATTCCTGCTCCTCAGTGTCTGAACAATGTAATATTGACCCACCTGAGTTTCCCATTAGGACAGCAGCAGTGCTCCCATTGGAGGAGGCTCGTCCTCATTTCTCTCTCATTTCTCCAAGTGGCAGATGATTTTTATTGGCCTACATGTGCAACACCCAGAGGAGTACAGCTGTTTCAATTCCACCACATAATGATGAAAACATGAAGGGAGAAATTAGGTAAATACTGTACATCTCACAGTAGACCCAAGTGATAACAAACTAACAATGTACAAATAAACAGGGCCCTGATAGGGAAAACAAAGAGGGAGTCGATTTCAGACTCTGACCCTGGATTTCTCCTTCATCCCAGCATAATAAATATTGAAAGTGCATCAGCATAAAATCCATGAAGGAAAGAATGAAAGTGTGCGCATGTTCGTTAAGGTGATGGTATTGGCTTGGCATTTCAAACATCCTCTCTTTAACAAGCTCCCATCATGCCACGGGGCTGACAGGGGGAGTGACACAGGGTTAGGGGTCACAGGTCAACAAGAGGTGTTTCCACTGACCCCCAAGCCTCAGTAACCCCCCCAAACACACACACCTGCTGGGGCTGAGGAGGACTTACAGAGCCCAGGTCTCCTCGTCCTTCAGCTCCTCTCGCCCTCCAAGCGCTTAATTATCTCTAATTGGACTGATTGTCTTTTTTCCTCCTCTCCTATAATGGAACTATTCATCTTTAATGCTTAATGAGTGCAGCAGGCAGGCAGCACCACAGTCATCCACTAACTACCTAACTACAGCACTGAAGGTCAACACCAAGGACTGGCTGACTGGGGAGGAGGAGGGAGAGGAGAGTTGAAAACACTTTGGGAAAGAGAGAGACACAGAGCAATAAAGAGAGATAGTAGAGGAATAAGAGCGAGGTGGGCAGAGAAAGAAAAGAGAGAGGAGAGAGAACTAGAACGACAGTGTGTGATAATGACAGAGAGAGAGAGGGGGGAGGGAGAGAGAGAGAGGAGGGGAGAGAGGGAGGGCGAGAGAGAGAGAGAGAGGGGGGGAGAGAGAGCGAGAGAGAGAGAGAGAGGGGGAGGAGAGTGAGAGAGAGAGAGGGAGAGGGGGAGCGAGAGAGAGAGAGGGAGAGAGAGAGGGGGAGAGGGAGAGAGAGAGAGAGAGAGGGGAGGGAGAGAGAGTGAGACAGAGAGAGAGAGGGGGGGGGGGGAGGGGAGGGGGGAGAGAGGGAGAGAGGGGGAGAGAGAGAGGAGGGGAGAGAGAGAAGAGAGAGAGAGAGAGAGAGAGAGAGAGAGAGAGAGAGAGAGAGAGGGGGGGAGGGGGAGAGAGAGAGAGAGGGGGGTGAGAGAGAGAGAGAGAGAGAGAGAGAGAGAGAGAGAGAGAGAGAGAGAGAGATAACATTTTAGAAACCACTAAAGCTACGTCTGCAATTATGTCAATGTCACTGAATGTTCCAGACAGTACTCAGCATGTCTGTGGTTTCCAGCACACAAACAAATACACACACACAGAGACATTGTAAGCCATAAACTCTATATACAGTGTAATATACTGTACATTTGGCTGATAAATATCTCTGGGTGTCCTCATCACACCCACCACCCAGATCCATTCTAACCCAGAGCATGTCTCATGTCTCAGCCTTCACACTGGGCAAAGGAACACTTTGTTAGCCAAACTATGGATTATGCTAATGTGATCTACAACAGGGCAAACAGCATCCCTTCTGACATACAGCTGACATTATAGTAACCTTTACATGTTTGTCCAACAATACCAATGGATGTTCATCAAGAAGACACAACATGGTATTGGTAGGGAGGTGATGTGACAGCAAGCCTCTGTCTCCTGCTCACAGCACTAGTAGCTTTTAGTGAAAAGATGCCAAACCAATAACAAACTCTCCTTTTGCATTCCATTTTAAATGAGTTCTATATGCTATTGCTCAAACAATATACTTGAAGTGTAACTAGTGTAGGTACAAACTGGTTTGTAAATGAATATATTGATGCTTGTCTCATTCCAAAATCATGGGCATTAAAATGGAGTTGGTCCCCTCTTTGCTGCTATAACTGCCTCCACGCTTCTGGCTTTCCACTAGATGTTGGAACATTGCTGCGGGGACATGATTCCATTCAATCTGTACAGCACTTTGAGATTTCAGCTGATGTACGAAGGGCTATATAAATACATTTGATTTGATTTGATTTAAACCACAAGAGCACTAGTGAGGTCGGACATTGATGTTGGGTGATTAGGCCTGCAGTTGGCATTCCAAATCATCCCAAAGGGGTTTCGGTCAGGGCTCTGTGCAGGCCAGTGAAGTTATTCCACACAGATCTCGACAAACCATTTCTGTATGGACCTCGCTTTGTGCCAGGAAAGGGCTTTTCCCAAACGGTTGCCACAAAGTTGGAAGCACAGAATCTAGAATGTCATTGTAACTTCTTAACTCTATTTTCTTAAAACTGCCTTGTTGGTTAAGGGCTTGTAAGTAAGCGTTTCAAGGTAATACCTGTTGTATTCGGTGCATGTGACAAATAAGATTTGATTTGTATGCTGTAGCATTAAGATTTCCCTTCACTGGAACTAAGGGGCCTAGCCTGAACCATGAAAAACAGCCCCAGAACATTATTCATCCTCCACCAAACTTTACAGCTGGCACTATGCATTCGGGCAGGTTAGCGTTCTCCTGGCATCCTCCAAAACGCGATGCCAGATGGTGAAGCGTGATTCATCACTCCAGAGAACGCGTTTCCACTGCTCCAGTGTCCAATGGCAGCGAGCTTTACACCACTCCACCCGACACTTGGCATTACACATGGTGATCTTAGGACTGTGTGTGGCTGGAAAACCAATTTCCCAGCCACATGCTGACGTTGCTTTCATTTTTACGCGCTACGTGCTTCAGCACTCGGTGGTCCCAATCTGAGCAGTCGTTGCTCCTAGACGTTTCCACTTCACAATAACAGCTCTTACAGTTGACCAGGGCAGATCTAACAGGGCAGAAATATGACGAACTGACTTGTTGGACAGGTGGCATCCTATGACGGTGCCAAGTTGAAAGTCACTGAGTTCTTCAGTAAGACCATTCTCCTGTCAATGTTTGTCTATGGAGATTGCACAGCGGTGTGCTTGGTTTTATACACCTGTCAGCAACAAGTGTGGCTGAAATAGCCGAATCCATTCATTTGAAGGGGTTTCCACATACTTTTGTATATATAGTGTATTTCCAAACCAACCTTCCCAAATTATTTCAGCACAGAAATACTTTCCACAGGCTTATTGAGTTGGTTTGCAAGTACGCTTACACAGACACAATATCCATATTTTGTCCAATCAGCCAGTGTTTTTGTGGCCTGGGGTGTGGTGGGGATCGAGATGACATAATTGCTCTAATTGCTTTAATTGGTGTAAATGACAGCCTGTTCAGACAGAGGTGGTCACCACAGTCCCACATCTGACCAGAGGCTCTAAATCACCTCTACCATCCTCACACCTTCTCACACGGTCAATTTGCCAGATCAACAGTTGCCATTCTGTCTATTGTAATCAGATGGTTGGGCTGGGGTGAATCAACCAGAGTATAGAGTATGTCTGCTTGATCTTCCCCTACTGCTGCTAGTAACTACAGAGGAGAGAGAGAGAGAGAGAGAGAGAGAGAGAGAGAGAGAGAGAGAGAGAGAGAGAGAGAGAGAGAAAAGAGAATGTGATAAAAGAGAATGTGAAGTGTCTAGATTTATGAATTTATATCACTGTGTTGTCGATAAAGTTTTAAAGTGAGAGAAACAACATTACTAACCGGTTTATAATTTTTTCAGAAAGAAAATAAGTGTTAATTAAAATGTATTAAAATTAAAACAATAGAGAACCAGCTGCATATTGTTCGTCAAACACATCTAGCCACATATTAACAAACTGCCACACTGGCATGTCTCAATGAGACAAATGAAGAAACTGGATCAGCCGCTAACTGTTCAGCAGAGTCTACAGCAGTCAGGCAGAGAATTCTGCCCATCATTGGCACCTGTACACACACACACACACACACACACACACACACACACATGCATACACACGCAGGCACGCACACATTAAGTCAGTGCCAGCCTATCATCTAGCATTCTCTAAGTGGGCAAAGGGGAAGTGGATGATGTCAGAATGATATAGATATCATCTGTGTATAAATATTGGATAGGATCTGTAGCATACCAACACTTCTCACTGTTCTCCTCTTCTAGAACCCCCTCCCTCCCATACTGATGCAGAGGAAGAGGGAGGGGGTGGAAGAGAGAGAGAGGGAAGAGGAAGAAAGAGAGGGAAGAGGAAGAAAGAGGGAAGAGGAAGAGAGAGAGAAGGGAAGAGGAAGTGAGAGAGTGGGAAGAGAGAGGGGCAGATGGATAGAAAGAGAGAATGCTATTTGCTATTTGCTATTTGGCCCTAAACAGAGAGTTCTGAATTCCTGATCACTGTGACTGAACCAAAATGAAGGACTATGTACATACTCTGTGCACACTGCCCACAAAATAAGGTGGGAACTGAGCTGCACTTCCTAACCTCCTGCCAAATGTATGACCATATTAGAGAGACATATTTCCCTCTCATTACACAGGTCCACAAAGAATTCGAAAACAAACCAAATGTTGTTAAACTCCCATATCTACTGGGTGAAATACCACAGTGTTCCATCACAGCAGCAAGTTTGTGACCTGTTGCCACAAGAAAAGGGCAACCAGTGAAGAACAAACACCATTGTAAATGCAACCTATATTTATGTTTATTTATTTTCCCTTTTGTACATTATCTATTTGCACATCATTACAACACTGTATATAGACATAATATGACATTTGAAATGTCTTTATTCTTTAGGAACTTTTGTGAGTGTAATGTTTACTGTACATTTTTTATTGTTTATTTCTCTTTTGTTTATTATCTACTTCACTTGCTTTGGCAATGTAGACATATGTTTCCCATGACAATAAAGCCCCTTAAATTAAAAATGAAATTGAATTGAGAAATAGAGATCCCTTTTCCTCTAAGAGAAGGGGGGTAAGCTCTCCTCCCATTCACTGTCTGCACATGGCTAATTTGCATGTGTGAAGGTCAGAGGGATTGTGGGAGGTGAAAGAGGCCACCAAAGGGCTGCCTGCCAGCCTGGCTCCCTGCCCAGCCCTCCCCTCCAGCATGGCTCCCTGCCCAGCCCTCCCCTCCAGCCTGGCTCCCTGCCCAGCCCTCCCCTCCAGCATGGCTCCCTGCCCAGCCCTCCCCTCCAGCCTGGCTCCCTGCCCAGCCCTCCCCTCCAGCCTGGCTCCCTGCCCAGCCCTCCCCTCCAGCATGGCTCCCAGCCCTCCCCTCCAGCATGGCTCCCAGCCCTCCCGCTCCACCAGCCTGCCTAGCCCCCCACACGAACGGCACACCACTGTTTGAGGGGAATACGATAGCTCCAGGGTACCAGAGAGGGAGGGAAAACCACGGGCAGGCAGAAATCATCTGACCAACCACTCTGCTCCTAAACACATACTGTGTTTCCATCCCTTTCATTTACCTTCTTGGAGAGGCTGGGTCAAGTTTCAGATGGAGGGCTCTAAATACTTGAATATTTCCCCTCTTTCTCCCTCTCTCCTTCTCGGAAGTCAACCCCATGACAGTAGCCTTGTGTGACTGAGTTCAAATTCTGCTGCCGCCCGCTGCAATGTTTCCATATTTCTCAGATTGCCTCACTCTCTCTCTCCCCAGAAAAGACACTCTGCGTGGCCATCTTCACACCCCTGCTGAGAGAAATAACCAGAGAGAGAAGCTAGGCTGGGTGCTCTGAACGGAGCTTCCTGGTGCCTCAGACAGACAGACAGACAGACAGACAGACAGACAGACAGACAGACAGACAGACAGACAGACAGACAGACAGACAGACAGACAGACAGACAGACAGACAGACAGACAGACAGACAGACAGACAGACAGACAGACAGACAGACAGACAGACAGACAGACAGACAGACAGACAGACAGACACAGACAGACAGAAGACAGACCGACAGACGAGTCAGTGATGGCAGGCTTCTGATCCAGCCCAGGAACCACATATTTAAAAAAAAATGTATTTGTCACATGCTTCTTAAACAACAGGTGTAGACTAACAGTGAAACGCTTACCTATGGGCCCTTCCCAACAATACAGAGAGAAAAATAGTAAAATAATAGAAAAATGTCACAAGGTATAAACACATAATGAATTCCAACGTGCAGGGGTACGAGGTAATTGAGGTAGATGTGTACATAAAGGTATAGGTAAAGTGACAGATAGTAAACAGTAGCAGCAGAGCATGATAAGCTGATGAGCTGTAGACCACTGTCATGACTTCCGCCGAAGTCGGCCCTTCTCCTTGTTCGGGTGGTGTTCGGTGGTCGACGTCACCGGCTTTCTAGTCACCACCGATCCATGTTTCACTTTCGTTTTGTTTTGTCTGTATTACACACACACCTGGTTTCAATTCCCATATTATGTTCCTTATTTAACCCTCTGGCATACATTTCTGTTCTGTCCGTGATTGTTGGTGTCTTTCGTGGTTGTTGATTGTGCTAGTGTGTATGTATGTTCCTATTTGGAATTTTGCTTGACTTTTTGAGTAAACTCAGTTGTGTTGCTCAAAACCTGTGTCCTGCGCCTGACTCCGCTACATCGCTGCACCCAATCGCTGACAACCACACTACCCCCTGAGAGAGTTTTAATCTGTATTCTTTGTAGCTGATTTACATACCACCACAGTCAGAGACTGGCACTAAGACAGCATTGAATGAGCTGTATTCTGCCATAAGCAAACAAGGAAACGCTCACCCAGAGGCGGCGCTCCTAGTAGCCAGGGACATTAATGCAGGGAAACTTAAATCAGTTTTACCAAATTTCTATCAGCATGTTAAATGTGCAACCAGAGGAAAAAGAACTCTGGACCACCTAGCCCAGTGACACAAGCCTACCAGATGAGCTAAACTACTTATATGCTTGCTTTGAGGCCAATAACACTGAAACATGCATGAGAGCACCAGCTGTTCCGGAAGACTATGTGATCACGCTCTCCACAGCCGATGTGAGTAAGACCTTTAAACAGGTCAACATACACAAGGCTGCAGGGCCAGACAGATTACCAGGACGTGTACAGCGAACATGCGCTGACCAACTTGCAAGTGTCTTCACTGACATTTTCAACCTCTCCCTATCTGAGTCTGTAATACCAACATGTTTTAAGCAGACCACCATAGTCCTTGTGCCTAAGAACACTAAGGTAACCTGCCTAAATCACTTCCGACCCGTAGCACTCACGTCTGTAGCCATGAAGTGCTTTGAAAGGCTGGTCAAGGCTCACATCAACATCATCATCCCAGAAACCCTAGACCTACTCAATTTGCACACCGCCCCAACATATCCACAGATGATGCGATCTCTATTGCCCTCCACACTGCTCTTTCCCACCTGGACAAAAGGAACACCTATGTGAGAGTGTTATTTATTGACTACATTTCAGCGTTCAACTCCATAGTGCCCTCAAAGCTCATCAATAAGCTAAGGACCTTGGGGCTAAATACCTCCCTCTGCAACTGAATCCTGGATTTTCTGACGGGCCACCCCCAGGTAGAAAAGGTAGGTAACAACATATCCGCCACGCTGATCCTCAACACAGGGGCACCTCAGGGGTGCGTGCTCAGTCCCCTACTGTACTCCCTGTTCACTCATGACTGCATGGCCAGGCACGACTCCAACACCATCATTAAATTTGCAGATGACACAACAGTGGTAGGCCTGATCCCCGACAACGATGAGACAGCCTATAGGGAGGAGGACAGAGACCTGGCCGTGTGGTGCCAGGACACCAACCTCTCTCTCAACGTGACCAAGACAAAGGAGATGATTGTGGACTACAGGAAAAAGAGGACCGAGCATGCCCCCATTCTCATTGACAGGGCTGCAGTGGAGCAGGTTGAGAGCTTCAAGTTTGTTGGCATCCACATCACCAACAAACTAACATGGTCCACCATGACAGTCGTTAAGAGGGCACGACAAAACCTATTCCCCCTCAGGAGAATGAAAAGATTTGGCTTGGGTTCTCAGATCCTAAAAAGGTTCTACAGCTGCACCATCGAGAGCATCATGACTGGTTGCATCACTGCCTGGTATGGCAACTCCTCGGGCACCGACCGCAAGGCACTACAGAGGGTAGTGCAAACGGCACAGTACATCACTGGGGCCAAGCTTCCTGCCATCCAGGACCTCTATACCAGGCAGTGTCAGAGGGAGCTCCTAAAAATTGTCAAAGACTCCAGCCACCCTAGTCATAGACTGTTATCTCTGCTACCTCACGGCAAGCGGTACAAGAGCGCCAAGTCCAGGTCCAAGAGGCTTCTAAACAGCTTCTACCCACAAGCCATAAAACTCCTGAACATCTAGTTAAATAGCTACCCAGACTAATTGCAGTGCCCTCACCCCCTCTTTACACCACTGCTACTCTCTGTTGTCATCTATGCATAGTCACTTTAATAACTCTACCTACATGTACATACTACCTCAACTAACCAGTGCCCCTGCACATTGACTCTGTATCGGTACCCCCCTGTATATAGTCTCGCTATTGTTATTTTTCTGCTGATCTTTAATTACTTGTTACTTCTATCTCTTATTCTTATCTGCATTTATTTGAAACTGCATTGTTGGTTAGGGGCTCGTAAGTAAGCATTTCACCGTAAGGTTTTCGGCGCATGTGACTAATAAAATTAGATTTTGATTTTATGAGTCAAAAGAGTTCATGCAAAAAGGGTCAATGCAGATAGTCTGGTAGCGATTTGGTTAACTATTTAACTAACTATTTAGCAGTCGTATGGCTTGGTGGTGGAAGCTGTTCAGGGTCCTGTTGGTTCCAGACTTGGTGCATCGGTCCCACTTGCCATGCGGTAGCAGAGAGAACAGTCCATGACTTGGGTGGATGGAGTGTTTGACAATCGTTAGGGCCTTCCTCTGACCCCGCCTGGTGTAGTGGTCCTGGATGGCAGGAAGCTCAGCCCTAGTGATGTACTCTCGTTCTCTCCACAGCTTGAGAGTGTGCACTGGCTACCACTGATAAAGGCCATGCTCAGAGAGAAGGGTTAGCAGAATCTCACCATGTTCTCTATATAGAGTTGGTCCTGTCTATCAATGTCATCCAGACGTCTGTTATGTACATCAGTCATGTAGAAATGTTCACGGCAAAATAACAAATCCATTAGGACACAAAGAGGCTATGGGTTTGAACTACCTCAATCATGTAGTGCAGCATTACCATGCAGTTTGGGATTGGGAATAAACTAGCATCCTAAACTCCAAATAGCCAAAATCCAAACAAAAACAATGCATCACAGGCCAGAACAATTATTTTATTAGCGAGCTAATTATACGTACAGTCAACACTCCGACTGGTCAATTGCTTTATGGCAAATCTGAATTAATTGGCATTTTAAGAAAATCATGGGCAGTCCCAGGATAATCTAGTTGCCAATTACGCTCATGAGCATTGTGTTTCATCCAGCAAGATGAAAACCCTGGCCGTCTGTCAGACCCTTATCGGGAACAACAGAGCAAATGAACATTTCACTGTGTTGTTCCTAATCAGCGCTAGGCTAGGAGAGCCTGAGATGAAAACAAAGCAACATGAAGAAAGCGTGGACGAGCAAGGGAAGGAGCTGAGGCTGGAGAACTAGTGCTGACGAGGCTACTTCTGTCTGCTCTACACTGCGCTGTCACACACACACACACACACACACACACACACACACACACACTGACATATTAAATAATGTGCATACAAACCCAGACAGTCAAGCAAGAATATGAACATAAAGCCAGATATACAAGGACATGCAATCGCGCACACACACACACACACATATACATACACACTGCAGTGTATTACCCTTATACTGTAAATAAGTGAACACATGTTTTAAAGACTGAAAGGCATAACTAGATTGAGAGAATATAATAGGCACTGTGTCAAATCAGTCAATACCAAAATTAGAACAACAGTTTCATTTTCCAAAAAACTAACATTTTTGTGTGTTTCTTTACTGGCAGAATTGGAAGGCCAAAAAGATCATCAAGGACATCAACCACCTGAGCCACTGCCTGTTCACCCCGCTACCATCCAGAAGGTGAGGTCAGTACAGGTGCATCAAAACTGGGACCGAGAGACTGAAAAACAGCTTCTATCCAAAGGCCATCAGATTGTTAAACAACCATCACTAACACAGAGGCTGCTGCCTACATACAGACTTGAAATCATTGGCCACTTTAATAAATGGATCACTAGTCACTTTAATAATGCCACTTTAATGTTTACATACTGCATCTTACATATCTCATCTCATATGTATATACTGTATTTAATACCATCTAATCGCTTATCCATGTATATGCATTTGTATTTATTCTTACTCCATCACTTTAGATTTGTGTGTATTAGGTAGTTGTTGTGGGATTGTTAGATGACTTGTTAGATATTACTGTACTGTCGGAACTAGAAGCACAAGCATTTCGCTACACTCGCATTAACATCAGCTAACCATGTGTACATGACCAATCAAATTTGATTTGATTTGTTATGATTTGACCTATTTGATGAGAAACTAAGGAACAGTGTGCAAAAGCAGACAGACCACTAACTGATCACAGGGACTCTCTCTCTCTTCCTCTGTCCATTTCCTCAATCAAATAGGACAGAGTAATTGAAAATCCGGGACAATGCAATTTGGACGAAAGAGTAGCTTCAACTAGGGGTCTCCTTCCTGTAGTTCTACCGTGTGTGTGTGTGTGTGTGTGTGTGTGTGTGTGTGTGTGTGTGTGTGTGTGTGTGTGTGTGTGTGTGTGTGTGTGTGTGTGTGTGTGTGTGTGTGTGTGTGTGTGTGTGTGTGTCTTCACCTCCCAGTCTGTTTTAAATGAGGAAAGTGTTTTCACAGTGCTTGCTCCTGTAGAGGGGCAGTGGGGAGGAAATTAACTTGAAAGAGGGAGATTCTGCCGACAGGTGATTGAAGCATGTTTAATCACACACACACACACACACACACACACACACACACACACACACACACACACACACACACACACACAGAGACTTTGAGGTGCTTAAAGCCAGATCATGGCTCAAACGGAGGATGCACATTAGACCACATTAGGTCCTGACACACAACCCCTGTTGGTGCACTGACTGAGGAACCTCTCACAGTTGATTACAAACCTGTTTATCCACATGTATACAGGATTTCTGTTCATATGAAGCAACTAAAACACAATCTCTACTCCGGGTTCAAAATAAAATACATTGTTGTATGAAAATAAATAAATTAAAAGTAAATACCAAGTTCAACTGCGTGCAAAACATATTGTACATTATTTTAATAATAAGAGATGAATTTAGTTGATATCCTCTAGAGATTTATTCTGCTTGTAAATGTATGCTTATAATGTGCATCTTTAGCCCACTGATGTCTTTAAATATTAGGGCCAAATATGATTGCTACAATTTATTTACCAATTACAATTTGGAAGCTATTATTCTCTGAGGCTGAAGGAGAGGCTTATTAACATAATGGCTGCCCTGCTCGGCTATGGTATGCATCACATACAATCATTACCCTCCAATGACTAACTATGATTATAACCACCGCTGTTCATAATGTTTAGATGGCACGGAAAATTGTCATAAATATGCAGGTTGCCGTATAATGTCACGAGTGTTGACCTGGAGGCAGAACTGAGAGATTTCCCCTTAGATAGGCCAGCTGCAAGGAAAAAAATGTCTATATTGTAAAAATTCATGAAAACAAAAATGAGCTTAGGTTTAGGCATTAGGGTTATTAGTGTGGTTAAGGTTAGGGTTTAGGGTTGGTTAAAAATCATATTGCTTGACTTTGTGGCTGTGCCAGCTAGTGACTTCTCTGCAGAACTGCCTCCAGAACAAGATTCATGACGAAAAATGCTAACCTGACATAAATATTGCTATTCTAAAACCTGGCATAATATTTTAAAAATTACTTTGAATTATTTTCCTGTACAGTTATGTACGACTAAAAGCATGACAATGATATAGATGTGTATGACGTATTGTAGATGCTTAGCACTGTGGTTGTTGTGCATCCAAAATACAGTATATAATATATTAACTATTTGTGGCATGAAAAGCATTTAATTAATATTACAAAGGGGGCCTTCCAAACGTCCTAAATTATGACTGTACTAAAACTACTTCAGACAAATCATTTATGATCTGTTGAATGACATGTCTAAGCTATAAAATATGGGCTATTATTACTATGGAATTACTAGGCCCACTACAATAAAAAAAATGTCCTCAAAATCCCCCATGCACACAGGTCTTCCTGGGAACTACAGAAAAGTAGCCTTGTGTTTTGTTTGGAAGAGAGTGAAAGACCACACCTAGGCCACACCTCCACTTTGCCCTGGGGTCAAATATCTGGGTCATTTTCAGCAGAGTTCATCCTTGACAATAAAAATGTATCCATTCATGATAACACAACCAAAAGGCATAAAGTATATATACAACTCTTCATTATTCTATAGCCTCGAAGATGGCGTTCTATAGGCAACGTTATGAATAGTCCGTCCCCGTCCCCCACCATGCTCCGGGTCAAGCGCCTGAACAGAGGGTTCAACACTTTTTACATGAGAAGCGCTCAGCACCCTTGTGGGGAGACGGAGAGCCAATCAGATGACAGATTTGATGTCAACTCAGAGGGAGTCGTCTGGGGAGTTTTACATCCACTTCACCTCCACAATTCAAATTCCAAACCTTGCAATGGAGAGAAAGCCTACTTACTTTCCAATAAATAACCCAGGCGGACAGCGTGATACACAGACACGCCTCGCCTTCGACAGTCATAGCGACTATACTATATGCGCAAACATCGATTGCTAATTCAAATATATACATTTTGAATATGTAATTTGGACATATTTGTAATTAAAAACAATATTAATCAATGGGTAACGTTTTAATTCGTCGAGACCCTATACAGCGCGTCCCTCCAAATAACGTTTTTCTAGGTGTCTGCAACCACGTCCGCAAGAGGGCGAATCTCCAACATAAATAATTGTTTTTAATTAAATAATGTAAATGCGTAATATCTTACACAAATAAAGCTCTTCAATTACAATATGTGTGGGAAATAATCAACACACAGTCAAGGTAAATGCATTGCAACGATTTTAACCAAATACCTATTAATAATTATAATTGTATTCTGTTTAACGCGCCTTTACGCGCAAAATTATATTGAGTTCCCAAGCCTATTTACGACTAATAGCCTATATTAATTGTGTAAAATCTCTGTTGTGAAATATTGCCCGTATCGCACAAATACGTGACTGACAGGCTATTGTTTTTCTCGCAAGAGTCACCTTGAGCAGATCTGAAACCAGCCAGTATTATCTTCTCCAATTACTTTACAGCTAGATTAATATTTAGAAGTGCATTATTCACCGACAAACATCATATTTATGTGAAGTCGAGAGGGATTATTAGTTTCTGTGTAATAACACATTTCAACAACTCTACAAACAGTACAGGTGTGACTCAGAGTACAGCTGAGTTTGTAAAACTAGTATTTACCTGTGGTCTGCTGATACCTGGCCCTCCGTTTCCAGGACTCATGGACGGGTGATTTCTCTGTTGCCCTGGCCAGCCATGGGTTGTGGAGCCATACTGAGAAGTCATGTCTTTGCCCAGGCCGATGCCATCTTGTTGTTGTGCAGAGGGACTGTTATAGTCTTGATAGCCACTTCCATAACCTCGCATCATTGGACTTGGAGATGTCAGTAATTGGTTTAGTGTCGGGGTGGCCCCGGTAGGATGCTGACTCTGTCCTGGGAATCTCTGAAAGCCCCCAACACTTCCACCAGAACCGCAGGCAGCAGCTCCCATAGCAGCCTTGACATGGCCAGCTGGAGTGTTGCTGCCAGGGCCAATCAGCATGTTACTGCCCTGTCTGGACGGGGCCATCATGCCATAGCCCGCGCCACAGTAGCCCTGCCGGTAGCCAGGATAGTGGTTGTAGTGGCTGTTGTGGTACCCTTCTTGGGAGTTGTGCACTGGATCCATGTTGTTGGGTCCCGAAGAGTGCATCATCCCCATCCCTGTGCTTTGTTGTCCGCCATGTTGATCATAGCAGGGCCCTACTCTGGAAGTGCCATAGTAGTTATTCAACTCGCTGTTTCCTCCCGCGCTCTGGGGCTGGCTGATGATGTTGTTGGTCGTTGGTCCCAAGTTGGAATGTTCATACCTAGCACCCATCCGCTCCCCTGGTTTACAGGTATGATCCCCATCACCTTTATTTAGCATCTGCTGCTCTGACTGGCTCCCCAAAACACCCTCCTTCTCTCCGTGATGGTGATTCTCTCTCTCTCCCCTTGTGGCTTGGCTGTTGTTGTTGTTGTTACTTTGTATCTGGCGCTGCTGATGCTGAGGAAACGGGTTAAATTGTGACTGCTGTTGCGGCGGTGTGAGGTGCTGAGGGGGATCTCCGCTCCCAACATTTTTCATTTTATGGTTCTCTATCAACCCGGTTTCCATCCCCCCCGGAGAGGTCGTCGAATCTGACGAAGTGACGTTATTTCCACTATCCTTCTCCGGTGTGTCAGAATTGTTATTCAGAGAATAAGTTGAATTGACCATGTTGAGCTCATTTCGGTGGTGGTGATCAACATTATTCATTGTGTTAGTCCCATCAACAGCTCCAAGCATTTCTCCAGATCTCGATATATTTCCTCCTCCTGATTTCCCCGAATGTATCTCTTGACCCAAATTGCCAGACAATGTGTTATTCTTATTATTAGTTAATGTCGGTGCTGATGCCACTTGCGCAGCCATTGTCACTTGAACATATTAGACAGGGACACTGACCGACGCACAGAACACTATCACACACAAAAAAATACAGACAGAGGAAAAACACAAGCAGGAAAAAAATATTCAATGGAAAAACGAAGCTATGTTATAGCGCTGTAATGCTTGTAAAAATCGGCGGTGAAATGCGTTGCTGACAGCCGCGGCTTTGGCGCCGTCAGTGAGGCTTCATGCCGAAGTTTGTCGTCCGGGTTTAAATGAAACTTTTTTCCTTTCCTCCAACCCGGATATGGGTAAATGCTTGTCTCCCGGAGCCCTTCTGGCCCAGCATGGCATGAGAGAGAGAGAGCAAGCTCCACCAGCTATTATCCACCACCAGGCTCCAACGCGCCTCACATGGAAAACGCGGACTGGCATCTCCAATGTTATCCAGTGAAGGAAAGTCACTGTATAATTTAATATAGAAACAATATTGAATGGTAGCATGGTATCCGGATGAAACAGTCCTTTTGAATAGAGGAATAGCCTACTTAATAGACTACATTTCATTTTATACCATTATGCTGGAATTTAGTAAGCTACCTCTCAGAGAGGCTTGTGTCTTCCATAGATGAGCAGCTCCATCTTAAATACATGCCTTAATTCCAGATCTGGGTTTGAGTGTCGCCTACTCCGCTCCGCTCCCTCTTGGCTCATTCCAGTTTCTGCAGCTCTGAAAGACAGAGACACGCAACCACAGAAGCTGCAGCGCACAATCATGTTGCTATCAGAATAAGTATGTAATCTCACGCTGTAACTACCCCTAACCACAAGCGTTTTCATCATCTTGAGCGGTTATGTGAACATTGTTTTTGAAATATAAGTGACGTCACTGCCCTTGACTATTCGGTCCCTTCATTTTCCTTTGCCTATTCTCTCTCATCAGCTTGTTATATTTTGGGTAGAAGCTATGAATTTATCTAATTATTTATTTAACAGATAAAGAAGTGTTGCTCGGACCTAAAATACACAGTGGTGAAAAAAGTACCCAATTGTCATACTTGAGTAAACGTGAAGATACCTTAATAGAAAATTACTCAAGTAAAAGTGAAAGTCACCCAGTAAAATACTACTTGAGTAAAAGTATAAAAGTAATTGGTTTTAAATATACTTAAGTATAAAAAGTCAATGTTATTGCAAAAATATACTTGAGTGTCTATAGTAAAAATAAAAGTATAAATCATTTCAAATGTCCTTATATTAAGCAAACCAGGCCGCACCATTTTCTTGATTTTTGAATTCACCGATAGCCAGGGGCACACTTCAACACTCAAACATAATTTACAAACGAAGCGTTTGTGTTTAGTGAGTCCGCCAGATAGTGTCAGTAGGGATGACCAGGCATGTTGTCTTGCCAAGTACTTGAATTGGACCATTTTCCTGTCCTGCTAAGCATTCAAAATGTAATGAGTACTTTTGGGTGTCAGGGAAAATGTTTGGAGTAAAAAGTACATTATTTTCTTTAGGAATGTAGTAAAGTGAAGTACACATACCCCAAAAAACGACTTAAGTAGTACTTTAAAGTGTTTTCACTTAAGTACTTTACACCACTGACAATACACAGGCCTTTATAACAGAGTACCTACCAATGGATTATCTGATGTAATCCTTACTGTGTAACTGTCTGCACTTATATTGTTACTACGATGTAATTACTGTACATAAATTATTCCTGGTAGCTCTCCGCAATGATGACGGCCTATGTAATGCAACATTACAAGTAAAAGCTCTTGATGTGAGCTTACTTGATTGTCATTGTTAACAGTGGCAACACTGGATAAAGTAGATATAGAAACGGTTCCTTACAGAAGTATGATGATGATGATAATAAAAATAATTATAATAAAAATGGTGATTCGATGATGTTACCCAATTGAGGAACACATTTCTCGCAAATGCAAGGGTACTACTGTACATTATATTCCATGTCATAACAAGTTTCTGAACTTTATGATAATCTGACATAAATGCTGAGTGAATGTCTCCTCTCCCTCACCATCAGTAGTCCCCGTCAACAGCAAGGACATAAATAGACCCCTGGTGGAGACAGTATGTAAGCACAAGTATACCAGATGCTATATATCATTGTAGTGCACCTGATGCAATAGCTCCATTTATATACATGTAGGCACTGTTTATAACATGGCAATATGAATGATGGAAAGGTAGGCTTACATCCCTTGCATACACTCCAATAGACTCATTCAAACATAGAATGCAATGAAAGCCAAAGACATCCATCTAGAGTCTCTTCGCCATTAGTCTTGATGAGTCCATATAGTAAAGAGTAAACTAGTAAACTACACAGTGAACTAGTAAACTACACAGTCCTGACGTTGTTACAGCTCTCGTTTGTGGAATGACCGGACCAAGGTGCAGCGTGGTAGGCATACATCGTTCGTTTTATAGATGACATCAAAAACAAAAGAACCACGAAAAAAGAAAAAAAAGCACAGTTCTGTAAGGCAAAATAAACTATACAGAAAACAAGATCCTACAAAACCCAAAAGGAAAATGACAACCTATATATGATCCCCAATCAGAGACAACGATAGACAGCTGCCTCTGATTGGGAACCATACTCAGCCAAAAACACAAAGAAATAGAAAACATAGATTTTTCCACCCGAGTCACACCCTGACCTAACCAAACATAGAGAATAATAAGGATCTCTAAGGTCAAGGCGTGACAGAGGCAATTGGTTCCAAGATGGCGTAGCAGTCAGACATCCTTTGTCCTCATCTTGTCCCGTGTATATATATTTTATATCTTTTTATCTTTTTCTTCGCATATCTTTTTATATATTTTTAGTATTCAGCTAACCACGGCTAGCGGTCATCAGCTATCCTTTAGCTCGGAAAGCTATCGGCAGTTTTGTACAACGCGACTCAGACCAGAGCATACCGGACCTATTTTCTCTCCATATTCCCGGATTTCTACCGCAAGCTCTGGACATTTATACCTGGATCTTGCAGCTAACTAGCTGCTATCTGAGTGACTATTGGCTAACGTCGATTCCAGAGAAACAACAATTATCCCAGGGCTAGCCAGCTGAAGAGTTCCATCAGCCACTCCTGGGCTACAATCACCTATCCGGACCTGTTTTACTGCCGATACAGAGCCCCATCATGGAATACCGACGTTATCTGCCCGAGGGAGTTATTCAACTGGCCCCCCCATCGCGACGTAACCTGAACGCCCATCTGTTAACTGCGGCCCGCTAATCGTTAGCTGTCTTGAGCATATCGGCTGCTATCTGAACAGGTCTGTGGAACAATCTTAGCCACTATAACTATAACTATTTTGACAATTGGATTGGTCCCCTCTACCACACGGAACCCCACTAATCTACCGACGGAAACGCACGGGGTGGCTAAAAACAGACCTCCATCTTCTGCTAGCTTGCTACCCATGGCTCGACTAGCTGTCTGAATCGCCGTGACCCCAACCAACCTCACTACTCACTGGACCCTTATGATCACTCGGCTAAGCATGCCTTTCCTTAATGTCAATATGCCTTGTCCGTTGCTGTTCTGGTTAGTGTTTATTGGCTTATTTCACTGTAGAGCCTCTAGCCCTGCTCATTATACCTTATCCAACCCTTCAGTTCCACCACCCGCACATGCAATCATATCACCTGGTTTCAATGATGTTTCTAGAGACAATATCTCTTTCATCATCACTCAATGTCTAGGTTTATTCACATTCTACCATACCTTTGTCTGTACACTATACATTGAATCAATTTTATCGCCCCCAGGAACCTGCTCCTTTTACTCTCTGTTCCTGACGTCCTAGACATCCAATTCTCATAGCTTTTAGCCGTATCGTATCCTCTGGCGATGTAAAGGTGAATCCAGGCCCTGCAGTGCCTAGCTCCACTCCTATTCCCCAGGCGCTCTCTTTTGATGACTTTTGTACCCGTAAAAGCCTTGGTTTCATACATGTTAACATTAGAAGCCTCCTCCCTATGTTTGTTTTATTTACTGCTTTAGCACACTCTGCCAACTCAGATGTCTTAGCAGTGTCTGAATCCTGGCTTAGGAAGACCACCAATAACTCGGAAATCTCCATCCCTAACTACAACATTTTCAGACAAGATAGAACGTCCAAAGGGGGCGGTGTTGCAATCTACTGCAGAGATAGCTTGCAGAGTTCTGTCCTACTATCCAGGTCTGTACCCAAACAATTTGAACTTCTACTATTAAAAATCCACCTCTCTAAAAACAAGTCTCTCACCGTTGCCGCCTGCTATAGACCACCCTCTGCCCCCAGCTGTACTCTGGATACCATATGTGAACTGATTGCCCCCCATCTATCTTCAGAGCTCGTGCTGCTAGGTGACCTAAACTGTGACATGCTTAACACCCCAGCCATCCTTCAATCTAAGCTTGATGCCCACAATCTCACACAAATGATCAATGAACCTACCAGGTACCACCCCAAAGCAGTAAACACTGGCACCCTCATAGATATCATCCTAATCAACTTGCCCTCTAAATACACCTCTGCTGTTTTCAACCAAGATCTCAGCAATCACTGCCTCATTGCCTGCATCCGTAATGGGTCAGCGGTCAAATGACCTCCACTCATCACTATCAAATGCTCCCTGAACACTTCAGCGAGCAGGCCTTTCTAATCGACCTGGCCCGGGTATCATGGAAGGATATTGACCTCATCCCATCAGTAGAGGAAGCCTGGTTATTCTTTAAAAATGCCTTCCTCACCATCTTAAATAAGCATGCCCCATTCAAGAAATTTAGAACCAGGAACAGATATAGCCCTTGGTTCTCTCTAGACCTGACTGCCCATAACCAACACAAAAACATCCTGTGGCGTTCTGCATTAGCATCGAACAGGCCCCGTGAAATGCAACTTTTCAGGGAAGCTAGAAACCAATATACACAGGCAGTTAGAAAAGCCAAGGTTAGCTTTTTCAAGCAGAAATTTGCACAAACTCAAAAAAGTTCTGGGACATTGTAAAGTTCATGGAGAATAAGAGCACCTCCTCCCAGCTGCCCACTGCACTGAGGATAGAAAACTCTGTCAGCACCGATAAATGCACTATAATTGAGAATTTCAATAAACATTTTTCTACGGCTGGCCATGCTTTCCACCTGGCTACCCCTACCCCGGTCAACAGCACTGCAACTCGCCCAAGCCTTCCCCATTTTTCCTTCTCCCAAATCCAGTCAGCTGATGTTCTGAAAAAGCTGCAAAATCTTGACCCCCCACAAATCAGCCGGGCTAGACAATCTGGACCCTTTCTTTCTAAAAATGAACTGCCAAAATTGTTGCAATCCCTATTACTAGCCTGTTCAACCTCTCTTTCGTGTCGTCTGAGAATCCCAAAGATTGGAAAGCAGCTGCGGTTATCCCCCTCTTCAAAGGGGGGGGACACTCTTGACCCAAACTGCTATAGATCTATATCTATCCTACCCTGCCTTTCTAAGGTCTTCGAAAGCCAAGTTAACAAACAGATCACCGACCATTTAGAATTCCACCGTACCTTCTCCGCTATGCAATCTGGTTTCAGAGCTGGTCATGGGTGCACCTCAGTCACGCTCAAGGTCCTAAACGATATCTTAACCGTTTGATAAGAAACAATACTGTGTAGCCATATTCATTGACCTGGCCAAGGCTTTCTACTCTGTCAATCACCACATCTTCATCGCCAGAATCAACAGCCTTGGTTTCTCAAATGATTGCCTCGCCTGGTTCACCAACTACTTCTCCGACAGAGTTCAGTGTGTCAAATCTCAGGGCCTGTTGTCCAGGCCTCTGGCAGTCTCTATGGGGGTGCCACAGGGTTCAATCTTGGGCCGACTCTCTTCTCTGTATACATCAATGATGTCGCTCTTGCTGCTGGTGTCTGATCCACCCTACACAGACGACACCATTCTCTATACTTCTGGCCCTTCTTTGGACACTGTGTTAACAACCCTCCAGATGAGCTTCAATGCTATACAACTCTCCTTCCGTGGCCTCCAACTGCTCTTAAATAGAAGTAAAACTAAATGCATGCTCTTCAACCGATCGCTGCCCGCACGTGCCCACCCGTCCAGCATCACTACATCACTACGGTTCTGACTTAGAATATGTGGACAACTACAAATACCTAGGTGTCTGGTTAGACTGTAAACTCTCCTTCCAGACTCACATAAAACATCTCTAATCCAAAGTTAAATCTAGAATTGGCTTCCTATTTGGCAACAAGGCATCCTTCACTCATGCTGCCAAACATACCCTCGTAAAACTGTCCATCTTACCGATCCTCGACTTCGGCGATGTCATTTACAAAATAGCCTCCAACACCCTACTCACCAAATTGGAAGCAGTCTATCACAGTGCCATCTGTTTTGTCACCAAAGCCCCATATACTACCCACCACTGCGACCTGTACGCTCTCGTTGGCTGGCCCTCGCTTCATACTCGTCGCCAAACCCACTGGCTCCAGGTCATCTACAAGACCCTGCTAGGTAAAGTCCCGCCTTATCTCTGCTCGCTGGTCACCATAGCAGCACCCACCCGTAGCATGCATTCCAACAGGTATATCCCACTTTCACCCCCAAAGCCAATTCCTCCTTTGGCCGCCTCTCCTTTCAGTTTTCTGCTGCCAATGACTGGAACGAACTACACAAATCTCTGGAACTGGAAGCACTTATCTCCTTCACTAGCTTTAAGCACCAGCTGTCAGAGCAGCTCACAGATCACTACACCAGTACATAGCCCATCTATTAATAGCCCAAACAACTACCTCTTCCCCTACTGTATTTATTTATTTATTTTGCTCCTTTGCACCTCAGTATTTCTACTTTGCACACTCATCTACTGTCAAATCTACCATTCCAGTGTTTTAATAGCTATATTGTATTTATTTCGCCACCATGGCCTATTTATTGCCTGTACCTCTCTTATCTCACCTCATTTGCTCACATTGTATATAGGCTTATTTTTCTACTGCATTATTGACTGTGTTTGTTTTACTGCATGTGTAACTCTGTGTTGTTATATGTGTTGAACTGCTTTGCTTTATCTTGGCCAGGTCGCAGTTGTAAATGAGAACTTGTTCTCAACTTGCCTATCTGTTTAAATAAAGGTGCTTTTTTTTTTAAATGGCTGCGTTTACACAGGCAGCCCAACTCTGACATTTTTTCCACTAATTGTTTTTTTTTTCAGAGCTGATCTGATTGGTCAAAATAACAATTTGTGATAAAAAAAAGATTAGAATTGGGCTGCCTGTCTAAACACAGCCTATCTAGCGTTTAGGTACGGCTTGCCTGCCCAGGCATCCCAGCATCAAGAGCAGATGGCAGAGAAAGGAACAGCTTGATCAGGTGAATGTAGGACACCCTGGGTGAAGTTCACCTTTACGTTGGTGTTTGTGTTCATGTATGTGTGTTTGTGTATCAAAGGTCAAATAGGGGGTGCTTATATCTGAATCTGTTATACACATGTACAAGTGTGTGATCTGTGTGTGTGTGTGTGTGTGTGTGTGTGTGTGTGTGTGTGTGTGTGTGTGTGTGTGTGTGTGTGTGTGTGTGTGTGTGTGTGTGTGTGTGTGTGTGTGTGTGTGCATGTGTGTGTAGATTGGCAAGGCCATTGTTCCATGTGAATGGTCAGGATCAAAGAGCTGTCAATGCGTAAGGTGTCATGTATTGTCATGTATTATGGATTACAATGTCACTGCCTATGGCGTCAGCATATTAAGAGGCAGAATCCAACAAACAACAGCACATTTTATGTGCAAACCATAGCATATGTAATGCTATGCTTCTACATCGACATTGCCTGCTCTTTGGGGTTTTAAGCTGGGCTTCTATATAAGCCCTTTGTGACATCTGCTGGTGTAAAAAGGGCTTTATAAATACATTTGATTGACTGAATGATTGATATGCATCTGTAACAGCCTATTGTCGAGGGTGTCATAGATAATCAAGAATATTATAGTTGATGGAGAACTATGCTCTAGTATATGAAAGTGTTGCTTTGGGTGTGTCATTGAAGCTTTGCAACTCTAATTTTCCACTCTGCTCATTAAAAAGCCCACTGTTCTCGCATTCATCTGCAGACACATTGATCTGTTTGAATGAGAAGAGGAACAATGGCATTTGCATTTGCATTTATGTTTAATTTATAACCTTCAGGGCCTCCTGATGCACCAAGATAGAAACAGTAATTTCACACAAACACAGTGAAGGGGAGGGAGAAAATTAATACAGATCTGGGATTAGATGTATTTCTCAATGTCAGTGTGTGTGTGTGTGTGTGTGTGTGTGTGTGTGTGTGTGTGTGTGTGTGTGTGTGTGTGTGTGTGTGTGTGTGAGAGGGAGAGAGAGAGAGAGAGAGAGAGAGAGAGAGAGAGAGAGAGAGAGCAAGACAAACACACACTCACACCCACTCACACACAGAAACAGACAGACGTAGGTAACATGCCACTATTCTAGTCTGTCAGGAGGCTGGGGTTGTTTAGGAAGAATCTGCAGGGATCTCCCCCAGCAGAGTAGCAGCAGCACAAGCCTAGCTCGCCAAGCACAGAAAGTGGGTCAGCTCGAAAAACAGCTCAGAATACAACCCTGTTCCACAGCGCCAGTGTGTGTGTGTGTGTGTGTGTGTGTGTGTGTGTGTGTGTGTGTGTGTGTGTGTGTGTGTGTGTGTGTGTGTGTGTGTGTGTGTGTGTGTGTGTGTGTGTGTGCGTGCATGTCTGTGTTTATGTGTGAATGTGTAAGAGGGAGACAGAGCAGTATGAGGTGTGTGTTTTTATGTGTGAGAGCTAAGAGATAAAATACGGCAGCAGTTTCAGACTGGGTCTTTTAGCACATGTAAAAAGACATCTTGCCTTTGTGAGCCCTTGGCTTGTGGAAGCGAGTCAGATTGATCCATAGTCCTTTAATTTCAGGGTTGGGTAAATAACAGAATTTGCATTGATCAGTCTGCAAGGACAGGCAGGGAGGCAGTGAGGACCTGAGTGAGTGTGTGTATGTGTGTGTGTCTCCCTGCAACCACAAATATGAAGCTTTCGTCTCCAGGCAGGTGGAATGCAATGAACAATACATTTCATACTGTGTGACAAAAATACATAAAGTCAGTAAAACCCAAACACACTGGGACACGATGTGTACGGCATACTAACACTACATTTCAGAATGTTCATTGTACAAGAGTGGAGTGAGAGAAGAAGAAAGAGGGAGAGATGATGAAATGAGAATCCCTGTCCATGTGGTGAGGTGGCAGAGCCCACAGCCTCCCACCTTGGTGGCTGTGACTGGTCCTCTCCTCACAGAAACTTCTATGCAGAGCACTGTGTGAAGTGTCCCCGAGAGGCACACACTCAAAGATCCACCGAACAGAGCCCACTTTTAACGGCCTGGGAGGAAGAACTTCTCCCACTTCCTTTGATGTAAGTAGGTAGCCTAGCGGTTAAGAGTGTTGGGTCAGTAACAGAAAGGTTGCTGGTTTGAATCCCAGAGCTGACTAGATGAAAAAAAATCTTCTGGAGTGCCCTTGAGCAACACACTTAACCCTAGTTGCTCTGGAAGGAGTGTCTGCTAAATGACAGAAGTTACAAATGAATGTCAAAACGTAATGGGAAGAGCTTGCCAGAAGTCAATGCAAGGTGGAGTATTGAGCTTAGTCCATACTGTACTATACCATACTCACGTATATTTCACCATTGGCATGGTTTACTGACATGATTTAAAAACACTGAATATAGGTACATGTCTTTCATTTAGATTTTGCTTAAACAGAGCCTGGAGTTCGAAGGTCGTATAATGACACAACAGTTGCCCACACCATGTTAAAGACGTAGCTGCAGAGAGAAAATCCAAAAGAGGTCCTGGGACTTGTTTCAACTCCTGTTTTCATCTCTTCCAACTCATAGAGAGCTTTCATAACAAATCAGGGCATTTGGAAATATTCTGAATTCAGCTAATTAGGTTTGTGTTTTGTTTGTTCATGATCAAAGTGATATTTCACCAATTTATGTCAACAGCTCTGGTGGAGGGAAGGAGGAAGGGTTGGTAGACCGCATTAAATCTCTTCAGGTTGGTCTTACGTTAGGGACACAATCAAAACAAAAGAATAATGAATAATGAAAAATGTTGATCAGAAAATGGAACAAAACAGAAGCATTTTGGTTTTATTACCATCTTATTATTAGGAACCCAATTTGACTGCGTGAGATTGGGTCCATGTTTTTCAGAGCTTCCATAGTTAGTTCAGAGCATTTTATTTTCAGGCCTACTGTGTAGTCTACCACTCAGCCCATGTGGAACAAATCAAAAGGATCTCGATGGCTTGACCCAGGAACTTGCCGCTGGAGAGCAAGCGGCTGTTTTGATCTAATCTAATATTTATGAATAGCTTCCTTGATATTTCATACGCTCCGTATCCCACTTTTACAGTGTTGCACAATGATGTCTTAGAGGGATATGGCAGAGATCAAACACATGCCACGCTTCAGAATACAAAAGGCGTTCTCCATAGCCTGGGAGAAAGTAACACAGCTCAGCAGCCAGTATCTAACACAGCTCAGCAGCCAGTATCTAACACAGCTCAGCAGCCAGTATCTAACACAGCTCGGCAGCCAGTATCTAACACAGCTCGGCAGCCAGTATCTAACACAGCCCAGCAGCCAGTATCTAACACAGCCCAGCAGCCAGTATCTAACACAGCTCGGCAGCCAGTATCTAACACAGCTCAGCGGCCAGTATCTAACACAGCCCAGCAGCCAGTATCTAAGACAGCTAAACAGCCAGTATTTAACACAGTTCAGCAGCCAGTATCTAACACAGGTCAGCAGCTAGTATCTAACACAGCTCAGCAGCCAGTATCTAACACAGCTCAGCAGCTAGTATCTAACACAGCTCAGTAGCCAGTATCTAACACAGCTCAGCAGCCAGTATCTAACACAGCTCAGCAGCCAGTATCTAACACAGCTCAGCAGCCAGTATCTAACACAGCTCAGCGGCCAGTATCTAACACAGCCCAGCAGCCAGTATCTAACACAGCTAAACAGCCAGTATATAACACAGCTCAGCAGCCAGTATCTAACACAGCTCAGCAGCCAGTATCTAACACAGCTCAGCAGCCAGTATCTAACTCAGCTCAGCAGCCAGTATCTAACACAGCTAAACAGCCAGTATCTAACACAGCTAAACAGCCAGTATCTAACACAGCTAAACAGCCAGTATTTAACACAGCTCAGCAGCCAGTATCTAACACAGCTCAGCAGCTAGTATCTAACACAACTCAGCAGCCAGTATCTAACACAGCTCAGCAGCTAGTATCTAACACAGCTCAGTAGCCAGTATCTAACACAGCTCAGCAGCCAGTATCTAACACAGCTCAGTAGCCAGTATCTAACACAGCTCAGCAGCTAGTATCTAACACAGCTCAGCAGCTAGTATCTAACACAGCTCAGTAGCCAGTATCTAACACAGCTCAGCAGCTAGTATCTAACACAGCTCAGTAGCCAGTATCTAACACAGCTCAGCAGCCAGTATCTAACACAGCTCAGTAGCCAGTATCTAACACAGCTCAGTAGCCAGTATCTAACACAGCTCAGCAGCTAGTATCTAACACAGCTCATCAGCCAGTATCTAACACAGCTCAGTAGCCAGTATCTAACACAGCTCAGTAGCCAGTATCTAACACAGCTCAGTAGCCAGTATCTAACACAGCTCAGTAGCCAGTATCTAACACAGCTCAGCAGCTAGTATCTAACACAGCTCAGTAGCCAGTATCTAACACAGCTCAGCAGCTAGTATCTAACACAGCTCAGTAGCCAGTATCTAACACAGCTCAGCAGCCAGTATCTAACACAGCTCAGCAGCTAGTATCTAACACAGCTCAGCAGCTAGTATCTAACACAGCTCAGTAGCCAGTATCTAACACAGCTCAGCAGCTAGTATCTAACACAGCTCAGTAGCCAGTATCTAACACAGCTCAGCAGCTAGTATCTAACACAGCTCAGCAGCTAGTATCTAACACATCTCAGTAGCCAGTATCTAACACAGCTCAGCAGCCAGTATCTAACACAGCTCAGCAGCTAGTATCTAACACAGCTCAGCAGCTAGTATCTAACACAGCTCAGTAGCCAGTATCTAACACAGCTCAGCAGCTAGTATCTAACACAGCTCAGCAGCTAGTATCTAACACAGCTCAGCAGCTAGTATCTCACACAGCTCAGTAGCCAGTATCTAACACAGCTCAGCAGCTAGTATCTAACACAGCTCAGTAGCCAGTATCTAACACAGCTCAGCAGCTAGTATCTAACACAGCTCAGCAGCTAGTATCTAACACAGCTCAGCAGCTAGTATCTAACACAGCTCAGTAGCCAGTATCTAACACAGCTCAGCAGCTAGTATCTAACACAGCTCAGTAGCCAGTATCTAACACAGCTCAGCAGCCAGTATCTAACACAGCTCAGTAGCCAGTATCTAACACAGCTCAGTAGCCAGTATCCAACACAGCTCAGTAGCCAGTATCTAACACAGCTCAGCAGCCAGTATCTAACACAGCTCAGCAGCTAGTATCTAACACAGCTCAGTAGCCAGTATCTAACACAGCTCAGCAGCCAGTATCTAACACAGCTCAGTAGCCAGTATCTAACACAGCTCAGCAGCTAGTATCTAACACAGCTCAGTAGCTAGTATCTAACACAGCTCAGCAGCCAGTATCTAACACAGCTCAGTAGCCAGTATCTAACACAGCTCAGTAGCCAGTATCTAACACAGCTCAGTAGCCAGTATCTAACACAGCTCAGCAGCTAGTATCTAACACAGCTCAGTAGCCAGTATCTAACACAGCTCAGCAGCCAGTATCTAACACAGCTCAGTAGCCAGTATCTAACACAGCTCAGCAGCTAGTATCTAACACAGCTAGTATCTAACACAGCTCAGTAGCCAGTATCTAACACAGCTCAGCAGCCAGTATCTAACACAGCTCAGCAGCCAGTATCTAACACAGCTCAGTAGCCAGTATCTAACACAGCTCAGTAGCCAGTATCTAACACAGCTCAGTAGCCAGTATCTAACACAGCTCAGCAGCCAGTATCTAACACAGCTCAGTAGCCAGTATCTAACACAGCTCAGTAGCCAGTATCTAACACAGCTCAGCAGCCAGTATCTAACACAGCTCAGTAGCCAGTATCTAACACAGCTCAGCAGCCAGTATCTAACACAGCTCAGCAGCCAGTATCTAACAGGGTGCGATTGAAATACAAGCTCCGCTGGCTCAGGATACAGGTTTTTTTTGTGTGATATCATCTTTACACAGCGCAAAAAAAGAAGAACAACAAACAAGACAGACACAACAAATACAGTCAAAACCACACCATGGAGCATAAAAAGCTCCAGCCCAGAACAAATACAATTTAAAATGTGAAAGACAATTGAATATCAAAATTCGATCAAGCCTCCCACCCAAAAAATACACACAAAAGGGGAAGAAAAGAGAGGAGCGTCACAGTAACAGTTGGTCCCTTATGACGAAGGATATCCCCGCCCATATCCCTGCCCATATCCCTGCCCATATCCCTGCCCATATCCCCGCCCATATCCCCGCTCATATCCCCGCCCATATCCCTGTCCATATCCCCGCCCATATCCCCGCCCATATCCCCGCCCATATCCCCACCCATATCCCCACCCATATCCCCGCCCATATCCCCGCCCATATCCCTGCCCATATCCCCACCCATATCCCGGCCCATATCCCCACCCATATCCCGGCCCATATCCCAGCCCATGACTGTACTGTGGACAGCCTTGTTCTATTAAATTTTGCCATTGTTTATTCCAAATTAACTTTATTCTGGAAAACATTCATCCAGTAAACTTCAAGACCCAACCCCGGATTCCACCAAAGCTGCAAGATTTATTTATTTTCTGCTGTGAAACCAGATAGTAGGATCCTAACTCAGGATACAGTTTGATATGATTTGTATTTGTGTTGCTGTCAAAGGAATGAAAGAGCATGGAGAGAAAATACTACTATACTGATGCCTCTGTGTGTACACAGCAGCACAGCCAGAGAAGAGTTTGAATTACATTGTCTACCTCTCTCACTGTACACTCTTAGAAAAAATTGTGCTACCTAGAACCTAAAATGGTTATTTGGCTGTCCCCATGGGAGAACCCTTTGAAGAACCCTTTTTGGTTCCAGGTAGGACCCTTTCCACAGAGGGTTCTACATGAAACCCATAATTTTTAAATGTTTATTTATTTCACCTTTATTTATCCAGGTAGGCTAGTTGAGAACAAGTTCTCATTTACAATTGCGACCTTGCCAAGATAAAGCAAAGCAGTGCGACACAAACAACAACACGGAGATACACATGGAATAAACAAACATACAGTCAATAACACAATAGAAACAAAGTATATGTACAGTGTGTGCAGATGAGGTAAGATAAGGGAGGTAAGGCAATAAGTAGGCCATAGTGGCGAAATAATTACAATATAGCAATTAAACACTGGAGTGATAGATGTGCAGAAGATGAATGTGCAAGTAGAGATACTGGGGTGCAAAGGAGCAAAAAAATAAATAACAGTATGGGGATGAGGTAGTTGGATCGCCTATCTACAGATGGGCTATGTACAGTTGCAGTGATCTGTGAGCTGCTCTGACAGCTGGTTCTATAAGGGTTCTATATTGAACCAAAGAGGGTTATCCTATGGGGACAGCCGAATAACCCTTTTGCAACCCTTCTTTATACGAGGGTAGCATCAAAGATTTTGCCAGCCACAGCCAGGCATGAGCCAGGCTTTTGGTTTGCTAATGGCATCAGATGTGAACGACTATCTCTCCATAAAAGTCAAGTGTGCTCCATGTTATTTGCAGAAAGTAGGCTGATTCTGAGACTTTTGTTAGGCTAATGGAGGGTAGGCGACACAGATACTGTAATTACGACAGGGTCGATTGGTCTGATAATATTGAGAGCAAAGTGGGTAATTTGAGGGCTGTTGTGTTGAAGGGAAGGGGGTGGGGGGTGGGGGTGGAGGAGGGAGGCGGGGCTGTTGCTTTCTTGTGTCATCGCCTATCGCCCGTCACCCTAATCATTCCCCAGTGCTGCTGAGACGAGAGAGCAAAGAAACAAGACTCAGACTCAGCTGTAGAATACTAATGATCTAAACCATTCTGCTCTCTCAACAGGTGAGAACATACACACCACAGTTTGCTTACAAGTCTTTGTCTTTAGCTCTCATACCTTTGCTCATATAATCAGTTTACTGTCAGTCATTTAATCTAAAATGAGATTGATAATTAGGTACATGGATATTGAGTATAGGCTAAATAAGTTCAGTTGGTTCATGCTTAGAACATGATATTTAAATGTCCATAATGTAAAAGATTCTAAGAGAAGGCCCCTAAACACCAGTGTGTCAGGGCTTCGGGCTATGGCTGCACTTTAGCCATGGTGAGGAGGACTGAAATAATCAATCTATCACAATCAATGATAGCAGAGGAGCAGGCAGACATGCAGACACTAGAGTCACTCAGCAAGCCTGTGCCTATTCTGTCAACAAACATAATCAAAGACTTCTCCCCTGAGTGATCTGTCCAAACAATTAAAAAGGAGCCTCTTTGTACCACACTGGCACTTATGTCTCCCAAGATATGAAAGCAGTCTGGAATAGGGAAATTGCTCGCTCCCCGCCTCTAGTGACAAGCACGATGAGAGGCATACCTCCACAATATGTTTTGACACCAAATCAAAAGTTACTCAATATCTGAACAGAGATTTCCCTGATCCATATGATAATTTATTAAGGAGACAGACATCTGAACAACGCACCCTGACAGACGCTATGACATCCTTTTATTTTATTTCATTTAACCTTTTATTTAACCTTTATTTAACTAGGCAAGTCAAAGTCCTCACCAGAAACAGTTTTTTCATCTATTTTCTTTTGAGAATGAGCTATCATCTCACAGTCACACTTATCTCTGATCTCCTAACCTCTAAGTCCCATTAAAGTACCCAATGATGACCTTCGTGTTATACCTGTTTTTCTACCAGTTCATACATCCATAGGACCTTGTCACTCCATTCTGGACTAGCTATTGATGAAACCACATCTTCTAGTCTACCTAGTCTCACACATGTATAGATGTTTTGGACAAACATCACATATAGTATTGATGTGATCCCTCTGAAAGCTGATCGGTTTGCAAATCACCTAAACCATAACTGAACTCAAATATTTTAACCAAAGTGGAAATTAAGTTTAAATGGTACACCATATCGTTTAGTATGACAAAGGCTTTTGGGTATGATAAATGCTCTTTTTACATTAATAATCTTGAATAGCCTTAGAAATAAAGGGAACCAAGTCCATTTCATTGAACTGAACTCTACCAAGCTATAATCCACAGGATTAATAAAATTCATAATCTTCTGACAAATGGGGAAAGGTTTTTTAAAAGCAGGACCCCAATTACGCACAGTTACAAATTAGCATGTTTAATGGACCAAAATGTTTTAATAAAGAATAAAAGGCAGGGAGCTGAAAACAAAAGACGACCAAGTAATGAGATTATCGCTACAGAGCGGCCAGTGGATGTCATTGTGTTTCAGACAAATGGGAGAGATTACAAGTCATATTCAAAATGCTCTAATCCGTGAAAGACTCCAATATGATTCTTTTTCATTATGTTTGGAGACAGAGAGAGATGGATTGAACACTGAATCCATAAGTGAGAGCCTTAGTATTTCAACATACAACCAAATACAATAGGAAAACTCAGTTAAAGACTTTGTTCAATTTAATTTATGAAGATACTACTGGTCCAACCGTTATAATCTTCCTGGGTCTGTCTGTACACAAACACACAAACACTTCAACACCAGAGAATTACAACAATCCTTATCAATACTCAAACAAATCAAATAGTTTACTCATTAGAAAGCTACAAATGTCCAAAGTGTGGTTTGACAGCGTTATACTTTGCCATCAAACTCACTTAACCCCACGAATGACATCATGGCAAGTCTTTGCCATGTGACGTCTCTTAAACAGGGTGTTGTAGGTGTTATTGATGTGTTATCTTCTCATTCACTACATCCTCTGTGCTTCGTCTCTCTAGAGGGGAGTTCACCCTCCTTCCTTCCTGACCACCCTGCATCTCTGACAAGGTCAAACATTTCCCATTAGAGGGAGGTGTGAGTACACACGCAGCACAGCGATCTCAGTCATACATCCTGAAGGTCAGGGGATGCATAATGAACTGGAAAATGTCAATTCTATTACTTCCCATGTAAATAGCGGATTTCCCTGCCACAGGAACAAGGGTGACATTAACCTTTCCCAAGCAGGCCTTGAGCAAAGACGTCTCTGAATCTATCCAGAGGTGTGAAATAGAGCAGTATGGAGGGAATCTCATTCCATTTTCTGACATGAGGATGATGTGTTGCTATATGCAGTGATGAAGTAACAGTAGAGAGGAAAAAATTGCCTAAACGATTAAATGTTCATCACTGCTACATAATATATAACTCTGGGCATTTGTAGATCAAACTGGCATAATGATTTAACATTAAGTTAGAAAGTTAAATAAAAGTGATAGCACAGTTACTAATGATCAGTATAATAATTCATATTTGCTCATGCAGACACAACCATACCTCAACCCCCACCACAACAGGAAAGTATGCATATATGTATAAAAAAAATGGAAAAAATAATAGTGAAGAGTATTTGTGGTGATATGACAAAAGGGCATCCAAAGGAGAATGTTAATAATAATCCCTCTAAAACAATTTTCATCCATTTTGGTCCGTATCGCTGGGGAATAATATCTACATGCCCGAGGCAGGTTTAAATTGCACAGTGTGGCTGTGAAAGGAAAGGCGACTCCCCTGTGTCCATCCAGTCCATCAGAACAGAGAAGCAGTATGAACACCCAGGAGAGAGAGACAGCACTGGAATACAAGCCATTACAACAGAACTATAGCCAAGACACAACCACACAGCACTGGAATAGAAGCCATTACAACAGAACTATAGCCAAGACACAACCACACAGCACTGGAAGACAAGCTATTACAACAGAACTATAGAAGACACAACCACACAGCACTGGAATACAAGCCATTACAACAGAACTATAGCCAAGACACAACCACACAGCACTGGAATACAAGCTATTACAACAGAACTATAGAAGACACAACCACACAGCACTGGAATACAAGCCATTACAACAGAACTATAGAAGACACAACCACACAGCACTGGAATACAAGCCATTACAACAGAACTATAGCCAAGACACAACCACACAGCACTGGAATACAAGCCATTACAACAGAACTATAGCCAAGACACAACCACACAGCACTGGAAGACAAGCCATTACAACAGAACTATAGCCAAGACACAACCACACAGCACTGGAAGACAAGCCATTACAACAGAACTATAGCCAAGAAGCGACCACACAGCACTGGAAGACAAGCTATTACAGCAGAACTATAGCAGACACAACCACACAGCACTGGAATACAAGCTATTACAGCAGAACTATAGAAGACACAACCACACAGCACTGGAATACAAGCTATTACAGCAGAACTATAGAAGACACAACCACACAGCACTGGAATACAAGCTATTACAGCAGAACTATAGAAGACACAACCACACAGCACTGGAATACAAGCCATAACAACAGAACTATAGCCAAACCACAACCACACAGCACTGGAATACAAGCCATTACAACAGAACTATAGCCAAGAAGCAACCACACAGCACTGGAAGACAAGCTATTACAGCAGAACTATAGAAGACACAACCACACAGCACTGGAAGACAAGCTATTACAACAGAACTATAGCCAAGACACAACCACACAGCACTGGAAGACAAGCTATTACAGCAGAACTATAGAAGACACAACCACACAGCACTGGAAGACAAGCTATTACAACAGAACTATAGCCAAGACACAACCACACAGCACTGGAATACAAGCCATTAGAATAGTATATAACAGAACTATATACAGTATATCCGGAACTTCAGGCTGCCTTTATGCCCAACCAAATTAGTGGAAAAAAAGATCTGAATTGGGCTACCTGTGTAAATGCAGCTATTGATAGGACATCACTGGAACTAGAAAAACAAGCCATTCGAATAGTATAGAGCAGAACTAAGCTGTTACTACAGACCTAAATACATGAAGACATTATACACTTCTAGACATGGAAACATTATACCCATTTAGACATGGATACATTTTACACATCTAGACATTGGACAATATCTCAACATGAAGGCATTATACACATCTAGACATGGAAACATTATACACATCTAGACATGGAAACATTATACACATCTAGACATGGAGACATTATACACATCTAGACATGGAGACATTATACACATCTAGACATGGAGACATTATACACATCTAGACATGGAGACATTATACACATCTAGACATGGAGACATTATACACATCTAGACATGGAAACATTATACACATCTAGACATGGAGACATTATACACATCTAGACATGGAAACATTATACACATCTAGACATGGAAACATTATACACATCTAGACATGGAGACATTATACACATCTAGACATGGAGACATTATACACATCTATACATGGAGACATTATACACATCTAGACATTGGACAACATCTAGACATGAAGGCATTATACACATCTAGACATGGAGACATTATACACATCTAGACATGGAGACATTATACACATCTAGACATGGAGACATTATACACATCTAGACATGGAGACATTATACACATCTAGACATGGAGACATTATACACATCTAGACATGGAGACATTATACACATCTAGACATGGAGACATTATACACATCTAGACATGGAGGCATTATACACATCTAGACATGGAGACATTATACACATCTAGACATGTAGACATTATACACATCTAGACATGGAGACATTATACACATCTAGAAATGGAGGCATTATACACATCTAGACATGGAGACATTATACACATCTAGACATGGAGGCATTATACACATCTAGACATTGAGACATTACACACATCTAGACATGGAGACATTATACATATCTAGACATGGAGACATTATACACATCTAGACATGGAGACATTATACACATCTAGACATGGAGACATTATACACATCTAGACATGGAGGCCTTATACACATCTAGACATGGAGACATTATACACATCTAGACATGGAGGCCTTATACACATCTAGACATGGAGACATTATACACATGTAGACATGGAGACATTATATACATCTAGACATGGAGACATTATACACATCTAGACATGGAGACATTATACACATCTAGACATGGAGGCATTATACACATCTAGACATGGAGACATTATACACATCTAGACATGGAGACATTATATACATGTAGACATGGAGGCCTTATACACATGTAGACATGGAGACATTATACACATCTAGACATGGAGACATTATATACATGTAGACATGGAGGCCTTATACACATGTAGACATGGAGGCCTTATACACATCTAGACATGGAGGCCTTATACACATGTAGACATGGAGGCCTTATACACATCTAGACATGGAGACATTATACACATCTAGACATGGAGACATTATACACATGTAGACATGGAGGCCTTATACACATGTAGACATGGAGGCCTTATACACATGTAGACATGGAGGCCTTATACACATCTAGACATGGAGACATTATATACATGTAGACATAGAGACATTATATACATCTAGACATAGAGACATTATATACATCTAGACATGTAGACATTATATACATCTAGACATAGAGACATTATATACATCTAGACATGAAGACATTATACACATCTAGACATGGAGACATTATACACATCTAGACATGGAGGCCTTATACACATCTAGACATGGAGACATTATACACATCTAGACATGGAGGCATTATACACATCTAGACATGGAGACATTATATACATGTAGACATAGAGACATTATATACATCTAGACATAGAGACATTATATACATCTAGACATAAAGACATTATATACATCTAGACATGGAGACATTATATACATCTTGACATGAAGACATTATTTACATCTAGAGATGAAGACATTATATACATCTAGACATGAAGACATTATATTCATCTAGACATGAAGACATTATATTCATCTAGACATAGAGACATTATATTCACCAAGACATGAAGACATTATATTCATCTAGAGATGAAGACATTATATACATCTAGACATAGAGACATTATATACATCTAGAGATGAAGACATTATATACATCTAGACATAGAGACATTATATTCACCAAGACATGAAGACATTATATTCATCTAGAGATGAAGACATTATATTCATCTAGAGATGAAGACATTATATTCATCTAGAGATGAAGACATTATATACATCTAGACATAGAGACATTATATTCACCAAGACATGAAGACATTATATACATCTTGACATGAAGACATTATTTACATCTAGAGATGAAGACATTATATACATCTAGACATGAAGACATTATATTCATCTAGAGATGAATACATTATACACATCTAGACATGAAGACATCATATACATCTAGACATAAAGACTTTATATACATCTAGAGATTAATACATTATACACATCTAGACATGAAGACATTATATACATCTAGACATGGAGGTCTTATACACATGTAGACATGGAGGCCTTATACACATGTAGACATAAAGACATTATATACATCTAGACATGAAGACATTATTTACATCTAGACATAGAGACATTATACACATCTAGACATGGAGGCCTTATACACATCTAGACATGGAGACATTATATACATGTAGACATAGAGACATTATATACATCTAGACATAGAGACATTATATACATCTAGACATAAAGACATTATATACATCTAGACATGAAGACATTATATACATCTAGACATAGAGACATTATATACATCTAGACATAGAGACATTATATTCATCTAGACATAGAGACATTATATACATCTAGACATGAAGACATTATATACATCTAGACATAGAGACATTATATACATCTAGACATAGAGACATTATATTCATCTGTAGATGAAGACATTTTATACATCTTGACATCTTGACATTATTTACATATCTAGAGATGAAGACATTATATACTGTCCATCTAGACATGAAGACATTATATACATCTAGACATGAAGACATTATATACATCTAGACATAGATACATTATATACATCTAGACATAGATACATTATATACATCTGACATGAAGACATATATGCATCTTGAAATAGGTGAACATTTAGACATGAAGACTTGATATACATCTAGACATACACTACCGTTCAAAAGATTGGGGTACTTGGAAATGTCCTTGTTTTTGTCTGTTAAAATAACATCAAATTGATCAGAAATACAGTGTAGACATTGTTAATATTGTAAAGGTCTATTGTAGCTGGAAACGCCTGATTTTTAATGGAATATCTACATAGGTGTCCAGAGGCCCATTATCAGCAACCATCACGCCTGTGTTTCAATGGCACAATGTGTTAGCTAATCCAAGTTGATCATTTAAACGACTAAATGATTATTAGAAAACCCCTTAATAATCAACAAAGGACTTTCTCCTGAAACTCGTCAGTCTATTCTTGTTCTGAGAAATTAAGGCTATTTTATGCAAGAAATTGCCAATAAACTGAAGATCTCGTACAACGCTGTGTACTACTCCCTTCACAGAACAGCGCAAACTGGCTCTAACCAGAATAGAAAGAGGAGTGGGAGGCCCCGGTGCTCAACTGAGCAAGAGGACACGTACATTAGTATGTCTAGCTTGAGAAACAGACAGCTCACAAGTCTTCAATTGGCAGCTTCATTAAACAGTACCCGTAAAACACCAGTCTCAACGTCAACAATGAAGAGGCGACTCTGTCCCGTGTCTGTGTTCTTTTGCCCATCTTTTCTTTTTATTGGCCAGTCTGAGATATGGCTTTTCCTTTGCAACTCTGCCTAGAAGGCCATCATCCCGGAGTCGCCTCTTCACTGTTGACGTTGAGACTGGTGTTTTGCGGGTACTATTTAATGAAGCTGCCAGTAATGATCAATTAGCCATTTAAAATGATAAACTTGAATTAGCTAACACAATGTGCCATTGGAACACAGGAGTGATGGTTGCTGATAATGGGCCTCTGTACGCCTATGTAGATATTCCATTAAAAAAAATTGCCGTTTCCAGCTAAAATAGTAATTTACAAACTTAACCATTTCTACACTGTGTTTCTGATCAATTTGTTGTTATTTTAACAGACAAAAAAATGTGCTTTTCTTTAAAAAAAACAAGGAAAATTCTAAGTGAGCCTAAATTTTGAATGGTAGAGTAGGTGAACATCTAGACATGAAGACATTATACACATCTAGACATGAAGACATTATACAAAAAAACAGAAAAATAGGAATACATCATACAGTAAAAAAGAACAGACATCAGGACAGAGACATCAGGACAGAGACATCAGGACGGAGACATCAGGACATAGAGACATCAGGACAGAGACATCAGGACATAGAGACATCAGGACGGAGACATCAGGACAGAGACATCAGGACGGAGACATCAGGACATAGAGACATCAGGACAGAGACATCAGGACAGAGACATCTGGACTTACATACATCATGACAGAGACATCAGGACAGAGACATCAGGACAGAGACATCAGGACATAGAGACATCAGGACGGAGACATCAGGACAGAGACATCAGGACAGAGACATCAGGACGGAGACATCAGGACATAGAGACATCAGGACAGAGACATCAGGACAGAGACATCAGGACATAGAGACATCAGGACGGAGACATCAGGACAGAGACATCAGGACGGAGACATCAGGACATAGAGACATCAGGACAGAGACATCAGGACAGAGACATCAGGACAGAGACATCAGGACAGAGACATCAGGACTTACATACATCAGGACAGAGACATCAGGACAGAGACATCAGGACATAGAGACATCAGGACATAGAGACATCAGGACAGAGACATCAGGACATAGAGACATCAGGACAAAGAGACATCAGGACTTAGAGACATCAGGACTTAGAGACATCAGGACAGAGACATCAGGACATAGAGACATCAGGACAGAGACATCAGGACATAGAGACATCAGGACAGAGACATCAGGACATAGAGACATCAGGACAGAGACATCAGGACAGAGACATCAGGACGGAGACATCAGGACGGAGACATCAGGACATAGAGACATCAGGACAGAGATCAGGACAGAGACATCAGGACATCAGAGACATCAGGACAGAGACATCAGGACAGAGACATCAGGACGGAGACATCAGGACATAGAGACATCAGGACAGAGACATCAGGACAGAGACATCTGGACTTACATACATCATGACAGAGACATCAGGACAGAGACATCAGGACAGAGACATCAGGACATAGAGACATCAGGACAGGAGACATCAGGACAGAGACATCAGGACAGAGACATCAGGACATAGAGACATCAGGACAGAGACATCAGGACATAGAGACATCAGGACAGAGACATCAGGACAGAGACATCAGGACATAGAGACATCAGGACAGAGACATCAGGACAGAGACATCAGGACATAGAGACATCAGGACAGAGACATCAGGACATCAGAGACATCAGGACAGAGACATAGAGACATCAGGACATAGAGACATCAGGACAGAGACATCAGGACAGAGACATCAGGACAGAGACATCAGGACTTACATACATCAGGACAGAGACATCAGGACAGAGACATCAGGACATAGAGACATCAGGACATAGACATAGGACATAGAGACATCAGGACAGAGACATCAGGACATAGAGACATCAGGACATAGAGACATCAGGACTTAGAGACATCAGGACTTAGAGACATCAGGACAGAGACATCAGGACATAGAGACATCAGGACAGGACAGAGACATCAGGACAGAGACATCAGGACATCAGGGAGACATCAGGACAGGACGGAGACATCAGGACATAGAGACATCAGGACAGAGACATCAGGACAGGACATCAGGAGAGACATCAGGACGGAGACATCAGGACAGAGACATCAGGACAGAGACATCAGGACGGAGACATCAGGACATAGAGACATCAGGACATCAGGACAGAGACATCAGGACAGAGACATCTGGACTTACATACATCAGGACAGAGACATCAGGACAGAGACATCAGGACAGAGACATCAGGACATAGAGACATCAGGACAGAGACATCAGGACAGAGACATCAGGACAGAGACACAGGATCAGGACATCAGGACAGAGACATCAGGACATAGAGACATCAGGACAGAGACATCAGGACAGAGACATCAGGACAGAGACGGAGACATCAGGACATAGAGACATCAGGACGGAGACATCAGGACAGAGACATCAGGACAGGGAGACATCAGGACATAGAGACATCAGGACAGAGACATCAGGACAGAGACATCAGGACAGAGACATCAGGACTTACATACATCAGGACAGAGACATCAGGACAGAGACATCAGGACATAGAGACATCAGGACATAGAGACATCAGGACAGAGACATCAGGACATAGAGACATCAGGACATAGAGACATCAGGACTTAGAGACATCAGGACAGAGACATCAGGACATAGAGACATCAGGACATAGAGACATCAGGACAGAGACATCAGGACTTAGAGACATCAGGACTTAGAGACATCAGGACAGAGACATCAGGACATAGAGACATCAGGACAGAGACATCAGGACATAGAGACATCAGGACAGAGACATCAGGACAGAGACATCAGGACAGAGACATCAGGGACACGGAGACATCAGGACATAGAGACATCAGGACAGAGACATCAGGACAGAGACATCAGGACGGAGACATCAGGACATAGAGACATCAGGACGGAGACATCAGGACAGAGACATCAGGACGGAGACATCAGGACATAGAGACATCAGGACAGAGACATCAGGAGGACAGAGACATCAGGACAGGACGGAGACATCAGGACATAGAGACATCAGGACGGAGACATCAGGACAGAGACATCAGGACGGAGACATCAGGACATAGAGACATCAGGACAGAGACATCAGGACAGAGACATCAGGACAGAGACATCAGGACTTACATACATCAGGACAGAGACATCAGGACAGAGACATCAGGACATAGAGACATCAGGACATAGAGACATCAGGACAGAGACATCAGGACATAGAGACATCAGGACATAGAGACATCAGGACTTAGAGACATCAGGACTTAGAGACATCAGGACAGAGACATCAGGACATAGAGACATCAGGACAGAGACATCAGGACTTAGAGACATCAGGACTTAGAGACATCAGGACAGAGACATCAGGACATAGAGACATCAGGACAGAGACATCAGGACAGGAGGACAGACATAGAGACATCAGGACAGAGACATCAGGACAGAGACATCAGGACATAGAGACATCAGGACAGAGACATCAGGACTTAGAGACATCGGGACAGAGACATCAGGACATAGAGACATCAGGACAGAGACATCAGGATATAGAGACATCAGGATTTAGAGACATCGGGACAGAGACATCAGGACATAGAGACATCAGGACAGAGACATCAGGACATAGAGACATCAGGACAGAGACATCAGGACAGAGACATCAGGACAGAGACATCAGGACATAGAGACATCAGGACAGAGACATCAGGACAGAGACATCAGGACATAGAGACATCAGGACAGGACAGAGACATCAGGACAGAGACATCAGGACAGAGACATCAGGAGACATCAGGACATAGAGACATCAGGACAGAGACATCAGGACAGAGACATCAGGACAGAGACATCAGGACATAGAGACATCAGGACAGAGGCATCAGGACATAGAGACATCAGGACAGAGACATCAGGACATAGAGACATCAAGACATAGAGACATCAGGACAGAGACATCAGGACATAGAGACATCAGGACATAGAGACATTAGGACATAGAGACATCAGGACAGAGACATCAGGACATAGAGACATCAGGACATAGAGACATCAGGACAGAGACATCAGGATATAGAGACATCAGGACATAGAGACATCAGGACAGAGACATCAGGACAGAAACATCAGGACAGGACATCAGAGACATCAGGACAGAGACATCAGGACAGAGACATCAGGACATAGAGACATCAGGACAGAGACATCAGGACATAGAGACATCAGGACAGAGACATCAGGACATAGAGACATCAGGACAGAGACATCAGGACAGAGACATCAGGACATAGAGACATCAGGACAGAGACATCAGGACATAGAGACATCAGGACAGAGACATCAGGACTTAGAGACATCATAGGGACAGAGACATCAGGACATAGAGACATCAGGACATAGAGACATCAGGACATAGAGACATCAGGACAGAGACATCAGGACAGAGACATCAGGACAGAGACATCAGGACAGAGACAGGACAGAGACATCAGGACAGAGACATCAGGACAGAGACATCAGGACATAGAGACATCAGGACAGAGGCATCAGGACATAGAGACATCAGGACAGAGACATCAGGACATAGAGACATCAAGACATAGAGACATCAGGACAGATACATCAGGACAGAGACATCAGGACATAGAGACATTAGGACATAGAGACATCAGGACAGAGACATCAGGACATAGAGACATCAGGACATAGAGACATCAGGACAGAGACATCAGGACATAGAGACATCAGGACATAGATACATCAGGACAGAGACATCAGGACAGAGACATCAGGACATAGAGACATCAGGACAGAGACATCAGGACAGAGACATCAGGACATAGAGACATCAGGACAGAGACATCAGGACATAGAGACATCAGGACATAGAGACATCAGGACAGAGACATCAGGACAGAGACATCAGGACATAGAGACATCAGGACAGAGACATCAGGACATAGAGACATCAGGACATAGAGACATCAGGACAGAGACATCAGGACAGAGACATCAGGACAGAGACATCAGGACATAGAGACATAAGGACATAGAGACATCAGGACAGAGACATCAGGACAGAGACATCAGGACATAGAGACATCAGGACAGAGACATCAGGACATAGAGACATCAGGACATAGAGACATCAGGACAGAGACATCAGGACAGAGACATCAGGACAGAGACATCAGGACAGAGACATCAGGACATAGAGACATCAGGACATAGAGACATGGTTCAACACAGAGGTCAAAACATTGCCAATAGAAACACATTTCTATTGGATAGAACATAGAATATACCTATAAAACAATGATATACTGTATATAAACAAAAAACAAAATAAAATATTGTACATAGCCCAATTATTGCACCCATTGAAATTACACCTGTGTATGTAGTAATGTGTCTTCTGTTGCATTAAAAGTCACTGATTGGACTGATTGGACAGTGACTGATTGGACCTATATTTTGTCTTAGTTGAGAAAGCATGGGAGCTGGCTGCACCTTGTTGTTTGCTACACCAATAGCTAGATAAGACATGTGCATATACTGTAAACTGAATGCACTTGTTATTTGATCATGTTAAACAGTAGTGAAGACATGGCCAATGTATTTGAACACAGGTGAGCCAATGTCTTTCCCATCCTGATTTCTGGGGATAGTTTCAGGTGTTTAACTACTGTAAATGGTAGCTGAATGCATTTCAATCTATGATAGAACAACTAGCTGCTCCAGAAGCGCTGCCAGAGGACAATGTCAAAGGTACGACTTTAATAATATGATAATTTCATATTCTGATCTCCTTCCAGTGTGTCTCCCACAGACACCAGGTCACTTATACAGTCAGTGTGAAGACAGTCCTGGGAATCGAGAGGACAGGAAAGTCAGCCAGGAAATATCACCAAACGTTATCAGGAGTCTACACGTACTCTCTGACAAGTCATTCTGTGCCGGTGACACTGGGCCTGTCTCCTGGGTGAGGGCACACCTGGAAGTCTGTCAGCGGTCGCAGGTTTGAAGGAGGGCAAAGTGGATGAGACGAGGAGGGTGTTGTGATCTGTTAAAACCGACAGGGCAATGCATACACTATCTACCAGTATACCAAATGTACCAATTAGTAATCAATCACTTTAGGGAGATATGAACTCAACTGTCTTCAATAGTCTCAGAGGTGTGTGGGTTAGAGAGTTAAATATACAGGTAGGTAGGTAGGTAGGTAGGGAGGTAGGTAGGTAGGTAGGTAGGCAGGCAGGCAGGCAGGCAGGCAGGCAGGCAGGCAGGCAGGCAGGCAGGCAGGCAGGCAGGCAGGCAGGCAGGCAGGCAGGCAGGCAGGGGCAGGTGGCAGGCAGGCAGGCAGGCAGGCAGGCAGGCAGGCAGGCAGGCAGGCAGGCAGGCAGGCAGGCAGGCAGGCAGGCAGGCAGGCAGGCAGGCAGGCAGGATATATTTGTCATGTAATAGAACACATATACACAGTACAGACATTTTAAAAACATGTCAGGGATATCACAAAAAATCCTTCTTGACCTGTCTCCTCCCCTTCATCTACACTGATTGAAGTGGATTTAACAAGTGACATCAATAAGGGATCATAGCTTTCACCTGGATTCACCTGGTAAGTCTATGTCATGGAAAGAGCTTAATGTTTTGTATACTGTAGTGTAGTTTGTATCACATATACCCTAAAACTTGAAAGACACTCTCTCTCTCTCTCTCTCTCTCACACACACACACACACACACACACACACACACACACACACACACACACACACACACACACACACACACACACACACACACACACACACACACAGATAAAATTGAGTGTGTCACCCTTTGTCATTCAGACAGCCTCTGTCATCCCGTTTAATGTAAAACCATAATTCTCCCTTTGCCCTCCAACACAGGCCCTGAAACAGTCTGTCATGCAAACAGAGACGGAGACTCAAGGTCCTTTAGATCTCCCTATCTGCCCTCACCAAGCAGAGAAGCACAATGACAACACTACAGCCACTACAACCTCAGAGCCTGTCCTTAGTTGTGATGCGGCTGCCTGGCTGTGCATGGCTTTTGGAGGTAAATACGAGGGCACGGGTGCGGATTAAGGGCGAGCGGCAGGGAACGCCAGGGCCAGTAATGCCACGAGGAGAGAGGATTACCCTGCTATGAATTTTGAGTACTCTCCCACTGAGCTGCACTCTCTGGATGGGATTTGACTCTGAGTGTCTGCTGAGAGGATGCATCCACAAAGACTTATGGGGAGAGAGAGAGCAGGGAGGGAGGGAGAAAATACATGAGCAATTTCATAAATGGAAGGGAAAAGCTGTGACTTCCCAAATCATCTGTAAAGAGGGAAAGAGGATGGAGTGGGAGAGGCAGGAAAAGAAGCAAGACTGAAGAGAGGTGAGAGAGAGGGAGAGTGGGGGAGAGAGAGGGAGAGAGAGGGAGAGAGAGGTGAGAGAGAGGGAGAGTGGGGGAGAGAGAGGGAGAGAGAGGTGAGAGAGAGGGAGAGAGAGGTGAGAGAGAGAGGTGGGGGAGAGAGGGAGAGAGAGAGGTGAGAGAGAGGGAGAGAGAGGTGAGGAGAGAGAGGGGGGAGAGGAGGGAGAGAGAGGTGAGAGAGAGGGAGAGAGAGGTGAGAGAGAGGGAGAGAGAGGTGAGAGAGAGGGAGAATGGGGGAGAGAGAGGGAGAGAGAGGTGAGAGAGAGGGAGAGAGAGGTGAGAGAGAGGGAGAGAGAGGTGAGAGAGAGGGAGAGTGGGGGAGAGATTCAGAGGGCAGGTTTCCCACCAGCTGAGTGTCTGCCTCTTTCTCTGTCTGTGTCTTGTGTTTCTGCCGCAGCGTGGCATCCCCTCTCATCAGATTAGTTGCAGCACTGAGAGACAATAAAACTCCTCTGTCAAAGTTATTTAGAACACATCTGATGCCGGGCCACGCTCCACGCTGCCTCTGGCTCTGCACCGTCCTCATGACTGCCAACCCCGGGCCATCAATGTACAGGAGGGACAAATGTTTCCCCATGGCTCCTGACGCTATCAATCAAAGTGTCTCTGTGAGAGTGTGGGGGAGGAATAAGGGGTGGCAGGTTGGGATGAAGGGACTGACACTGTGAGAGAAATCACAAGCATAATCACGTTAGAGACAAACTAATATAATATATTATATATATAATTAGGCTAAAGTACACCCACCTCATGTACGAATAACAGAAATAGACTTTACCATGATAGCGTGTTCTCAGATGAGGGAGTGGGCCAGTCCATGTCATGAGTCAGGGTGACAGGGATTCATCCATCCAGCAGCAGGCTGCTGTGAGACAACCTTCCCAGGTCTGTTTTACCCTGACAGAGACAGGGGGCTCAGCTCCCAGTCATGGCCTCTATGATGAATGGCCTCCACTGTTGAAGAAGGGAAGGGCCTGAGAGCCTAAGAGCCCTCACAGGATCGATACACACACAAGGACCTGCCTCGCATCTTAAACCTGCCCTGCCTCACCGTCTCCGGTCTTGCTATGGGAGTGTGTGTGTGTGTGTGTGTGTGTGTGTGTGTGTGTGTGTGTGTGTGTGTGTGTGTGTGTGTGTGTGTGTGTGTGTGTGTGTGTGTGTGTGTGTGGGTGGGTGGGGGGGGTATAAACGTCTGCATGCATGAAGCATGTCAGCAGGTTTCTAGAGGGGCCTGCATGTCAGCTAACTCAAGGTCAATGTGGCGCACACACAGACACACACACACAGACACACACAGACACACACACAGACACACACACAGACACACACACAGCAGGATGTGGTCAGACTATGTTACATACCGTATTGCTGATATGCCAGAAGCAGCCATGATAATTCTGAGGTGTCCGAGACGATGGATCTCTCCTTAATGAGAGCAAAACAATGACTCAACTAATAAGTCTGATAATGGAGATATAGAATGCTGGGAACTGAGTTGTGTACCGGGAGCTGCTAAGCTTTGACTAAGAGCCGGTCTGAAGGCTAAGCCCAGACGGAAGTATACTGTGTGGAGAGGGAGGTGCAGAGGCGTAGGGTGGAGAGGTGGAGTGGGGCACAGTCAAACTAAATCAATACAGCACAACTGAATCGTCTCATTGGGCCAGTGATATACAAGATCCATAGAGGTTCCTCTGAGTATAAATAAAACATGAAAATCCCACAAATGATTACGCCAAATGAGAGCACATCTATTTTCTCTGTAACGCTGTGTTCTTTATTTGTAGAGTGAAAGGGAGGGATTATTGCTTTATCCAATTTGAGGCGCCCAGACCAAGATGTGATTCAGCTTTGTTTTGAATGAATGAATGAATTAAAAGGCGGTTGGGGTTGGGGTGAAAAACAAGGCAAACAGCAAGCTGTGATGGACTAATAGCTGGAAAGGAATTACAGTCCAATTGCTCTGTCTTATTCCAGGCTAATGCTACAGTGGCCTTTCACCAAAGCCAGACAGCTTCTAGATTTGATTTGACTCCTTTCTGAGAGCCTACAGAGGGTAGGGCAGGCAGGCAGGCAGGCAGGTTGCAGGGCACAGTGTAGGATCAGTGGACAGCTGTTTACAGAGGGGAGGGCAGGCAGGCAGGCAGGTTGCAGGGCACAGTGTAGGATCAGTGGACAGCTGTTTACAGAGGGGAGGGCAGGCAGGCAGGTAGCAGGGCACAGTGTAGGATCAGTGGACAACTGTTTACAGAGGGAGGGCAGGCAGGTAGCAGGGCACAGTGTAGGATCAGTGGACAGCTGTTTACAGAGGGGAGGGCAGGCAGGCAGGTAGCAGGGCACAGTGTAGGATCAGTGGACAACTGTTTACAGAGGGGAGGGCAGGCAGGCAGGTAGCAGGGCACAGTGTAGGATCAGTGGACAACTGTTTACAGAGGGGAGGGCAGGCAGGCAGGTAGCAGGGCACAGTGTAGGATCAGTGGACAACTGTTTACAGAGGGGAGGGCAGGCAGGTAGCAGGGCACAGTGTAGGATCAGTGGACAGCTGTTTACAGAGGGGAGGGCAGGCAGGCAGGTAGGTAGCAGGGCACAGTGTAGGATCAGTGGACAACTGTTTACAGAGGGGAGGGCAGGCAGGCAGGTAGCAGGGCACAGTGTAGGATCAGTGGACAGCTGTTTACAGAGGTGAGGGCAGGCAGGCAGGTAGCAGGGCACAGTGTAGGATCAGTGGACAACTGTTTACAGAGGGGAGGGCAGGCAGGCAGGGAGGGAGCAGGGCACAGTGTAGGATCAGTGGACAACTGTTTACAGAGGGGAGGGCAGGCAGGTAGCAGGGCACAGTGTAGGATCAGTGGACAACTGTTTACAGAGGGGAGGTTAGGCAGGCAGGTTGCAGGGCACAGTGTAGGATCAGTGGACAACTGTTTACAGAGGGGAGGTTAGGCAGGCAGGTTGCAGGGCACAGTGTAGGATCAATGGACAACTGTTTACAGAGGTGAGGGCAGGCAGGCAGGGAGGGAGGGAGCAGGACACAGTGTAGGATCAGTGGACAACTGTTTACAGAGGTGAGGGCAGGCAGGCAGGGAGGGAGCAGGGCACAGTGTAGGATCAGTGGACAACTGTTTACAGAGGGGAGGTTAGGCAGGCAGGTTGCAGGGCACAGTGTAGGATCAATGGACAACTGTTTACAGAGGTGAGGGCAGGCAGGCAGGGAGGGAGCAGGGCACAGTGTAGGATCAGTGGACAACTGTTTACAGAGGGGAGGTTAGGCAGGCAGGGAGGGAGCAGGGCACAGTGTAGGATCAGTGGACAACTGTTTACAGAGGGGAGGTTAGGCAGGCAGGCAGGGAGCAGGGCACAGTGTAGGATCAGTGGACAACTGTTTACAGAGGTGAGGGCAGGCAGGCAGGGAGGGAGCAGGGCACAGTGTAGGATCAGTGGACAACTGTTTACAGAGGTGAGGGCAGACAGGCAGGGAGCAGGACACAGTGTAGGATCAGTGGACAACTGTTTACAGAGGGGAGGTTAGGCAGGCAGGCAGGGAGCAGGGCACAGTGTAGGATCAGTGGACAACTGTTTACAGAGGTGAGGGCAGGCAGGCAGGGAGCAGGGCACAGTGTAGGATCAGTGGACAACTGTTTACAGAGGTGAGGGCAGACAGGCAGGGAGGGAGCAGGGCACAGTGTAGGATCAGTGGACAACTGTTTACAGAGGGGAGGTTAGGCAGGCAGGCAGGGAGCAGGGCACAGTGTAGGATCAGTGGACAACTGTTTACAGAGGTGAGGGCAGGCAGGCAGGGAGCAGGGCACAGTGTAGGATCAGTGGACAACTGTTTACAGAGGTGAGGGCAGACAGGCAGGGAGGGAGCAGGGCACAGTGTAGGATCAGTGGACAACTGTTTACAGAGGTGAGGGCAGGCAGGTAGCAGGGCACAGTGTAGGATCAGTGGACAACTGTTTACAGAGGTGAGGGCAGGCAGGCAGGGATCAGGACACAGTGTAGGATCAGTGGACAACTGTTTACAGAGGTGAGGGCAGGCAGGTAGCAGGGCACAGTGTAGGATCAGTGGACAACTGTTTACAGAGGTGAGGGCAGACAGGCAGGGATCAGGACACAGTGTAGGATCAGTGGACAACTGTTTACAGAGGTGAGGGCAGACAGGCAGGGAGCAGAACACAGTGTAGGATCAGTGGACATCTGTTTACAGAGGTGAGGTTAGGCAGGCAGGGAGCAGGACACAGTGTAGGATCAGTGGACAACTGTTTACAGAGGTGAGGGCAGGCAGGCAGGGAGGGAGCAGGGCACAGTGTAGGATCAGTGGACAACTGTTTACAGAGGTGAGGTTAGGCAGGCAGGGAGCAGGACACAGTGTAGGATCAGTGGACAACTGTTTACAGAGGTGAGGGCAGGCAGGCAGGGAGGGAGCAGGGCATAGTGTAGGATCAGTGGACAACTGTTGAGGCTATCGGGGTGACAATGTCGTAAGTCTGTCTCCTTGCAGCCGGTGAGTGAGAGCTGGGGCTAGGGGTAAGACTGGATGGAGTGGTATGGATGGAACAGCACCAAGTCTACTGTCTACAGAGTATACCCCACCAATTATTCCCCTTAATTATCTATTGACTGGGAATCATTGATGTTTCAGAGCCCTGATTGGATAATCATGAAGATTGGTCACAGTCATTTCACCTGGCGTGTCTCACTCATTTATCCAGTCTAGTTTTCGGTATGTTTTAGTGAGAGTAGAGATAAGATTTTCTTAAGAAAATCTTTATTCTGTAGTGTAGTCTCATTGCAGCAGTATAACACAGGCATAGTAGATGAGACTGTACAGTCTGTCTGATGATACAAGTCCTTTGTTAGACTGGCCTTTTCTGTTTTTCCTCAGATTTTCACCAGCAACTGAGCTTTTCTTACTGTGAAGAGTGCTTTCTAAGCAGCCTGTCTGTACAGTAGCAGAGTACCTGAACCTTTTCCATGTTGTCCTGTTCATTAACCCTGACCTCTTCTTGCCGACAGGCCTTGGCTTCTCCAGACGCTCAATTTCCAAAACAATCCTGTTCTGGACAAAAGAAGCCGCTGCTGCTTTGCTCTCTCATTTCTTATTTACTCAGCAGCCCATTTTCTTGAGACCCTCTTGAAGGGAGTGTGATTGTACTGGTCCAGGCCCAGCCAGGAATGCAGGAAGGCAGGCGACAGAGAGGAGTGACACTGATTGTGCTTTCCCTAATTAAACCCTGGCTGACCCTGGTGTTGGGAAATCATTTGTTTCCTCTTCTAATCATCACACAGCAGCAATTACATTCTATTTGGCCTCATTTGCATTTACAAGATTTCCCAGAACAATTGAAGAGAGAGAAAAAAAGAGAAGGAGAAAATAAAGGCAGAGACTGTTAGGAGCAGTGGGATTATATTGGAAACCAGCAGGACTGTTAGGAGCAGTGGGATTATATTGGAAACCAGCAGGACTGTTAGGAGCAGTGGGATTATATTGGAAACCAGCAGGACTGTTAGTAGCAGTGGGATTATATTGGAAACCAGCAGGACTGTTAGGAGCAGTGGGATTATATTGGAAACCAGCAGGACTGTTAGGAGCAGTGGGATTATATTGGAAACCAGCAGGACTGTTAGGAGCAGTGGGATTATATTGGAAACCAGCAGGACTGTTAGTAGCAGTGGGATTATATTGGAAACCAGCAGGACTGTTAGGAGCAGTGGGATTATATTGGAAACCAGCAGGACTGTTAGGAGCAGTGGGATTCCATTGGAAACCAGCAGGACTGTTAGGAGCAGTGGGATTCCATTGGAAACCAGCAGGACTGTTAGGAGCAGTGGGATTCCATTGGAAACCAGCAAGACTGTTTGGAGCAGTGGGATTCCATTGGAAACCAGCAGGACTGTTAGGAGCAGTGGGATTCCATTGGATACCAGCAGGGTGCCTGGTATTTGATTAAAATAGGTATATAATGTAAGTAATACCTCATTGGCACTGGATGTTGTAAGGGAAGAATTGAGAGGTGGTTGTTCTCAAAATGCCAGCGGTCACAGGGCAGAAATGCTGGATGCCTGGAATCTTAGCCTGGGATGATGTTCTCTCCCATAAGGCCTAATAAGATCCTGAAGTGCTCTTTAAGCCAAGGAAACTATTCACCCTGGCCTGAGGACAGCAAACCCAAAACCATCTCTGGGCCCTGTGTGAGAACTAGGCACTGGATGGAGGAGAGGAGGACTGGCACAGACAACAGAGAGACAAAACTTTCTCATATACAGTACCAGTCAAAAGTTTGGATACACCTACTAAGTCAAGGGTTTTTCTGTATTTTTTACTATTTTCTACATTGTAGAATAACAGTGACAACATTACAACCATGAAATAACACATATGGAATCATGTAGTAAGCAAAAAGTGTTAAACAAACCAAAATATTTTTTTATTTTAGATTCTGCAAAGTAGCCACCCTTTGCCTTGATGACAGCTTTACATTTCATTTAAAAGGTGTGCCATGCTGGTATTTTAACATGGCACACCTTTTAAATGAAATGCATTCCAGGTGACTACCTCATGAAGCTGGTTGAGAGAATGCCAAGAGTGTGTAAAGCTGTCATCAAGGCAAAGGGTGGCTACTTTGCAGAATCTAAAATAAAAAAATATTTTGGTTTGTTTAACACTTTTTGCTTACTACATGATTCCATATGTGTTATTTCATAGTTGTAATGTTGTCACTGTTATTCTACAATGTAGAAAATAGTCAAAAATAAATAAAACCCCTTGAATGAGTAGGTGTGTCCAAACATTTGACTGGTACTGTATAATCTCATGATATACTGTGTCATCTATTCACAGTAAGATTTTTTCACATTAAGATTCCCAATTACAGGATGAGATATCCATGTGAGTGTATTTCAGAAGTGCAAAAGGACAGATTCTCCATCAGTATTCTGGGTGAAAGTGTTCTGCTGGGATAGCAGTTCTCTCCCAGAGAGAGATGGCATCAATGAAGAACAGGCAATGTACATCATAGCATAATAGGGTCTCTTGAAAATGCATACAGCTGGCATCCACACAAACCTACCGAAGAAGGCTTTTCACTGCCTCTACTCCTGCTACTGCTGTTACTAAATATGACAACAACAGAGCGGAGTAAGGTTGTTTTGTTAAAAAGAGATTTATGCTTGCAAATACCCCAGGGGCCTCAAGCTTTCCAGGAGAGAGACGGCTGTGCATGCATTTCTATGCAGATTCAAATCATTGTCATTAGAGTTAGATAAACAATAGCATGGTTTTAAAACCCAGTGACAGTTCATACAGTAAATCTATGGGTTCCAATCAGTAGATGTGTATAGCACTTAACTGAAACAACAACTTTAGTATCTGTCACGGCAGATTGTAAGCTTTATAGCCCTCCAGTAACACCCTGCAATAAAGAAGAATTCCACCGACCTTCCAGAAATCACATGCAGTGTTGGACTCTGACACTGAATGATGTGTGACATACAACCAGAAAGGAGTTAAATCAAACTACCACTAAGTCTTGCTTTGACCCTGATGTATATAAATGTTCAATACATTCAGGAGTAACAGATTTGGCAGAGGCCTAAGTGACTATTGAGCCAAGTGTGCTATAAAATGTACAGTTAAGTATGTGATATAAAGTGGACACACAGATACAAAACACACACACACACACATACAGTTTAGACTCCTGGAGTTTGCAACACTGGGGCCAGGCCACCACCAGTCTATCTAATGAACTTTCCCCCTAGTGGTATAGCGAGAACTTCATTCTTACATCCAATCCCAAACCTTTGCATTAAATCATTAGAAATGCACAGAGCTCCAAAAGTATCGGGACGGTGCCCCTTTTTTGTTTTTTTCGACTCTGTATTCCAGCACTTTGGATTTGAATACTTCTACATTCATGTGGATGCTACCAAAACAGGGCCAAGTACTCTTTTATTCCAAATGCAATTCTGCAATTTAACAAAATGTTAGACTAATTGCACATTAGCACATGCACTTTAACTATGAAATTGCACTTACCCTGCCTACTGGCTTAGAAATATCCTTTGATGTTTGTTGTTGTTTTATTTGATTTGTATATGTGATATGTTCTATGACTGCTGCAAGTCGAAGTGGCTCTCAGAGGACATCACGTTGTCTGAATCTGAATCTGAATGATTTTGGATAATCCTGAATGAATTGTGAATAATAATGTGTGAGAAGGTTACAGACACACAGATATCACAGCCCCAAGACATGCTAACCTCTCACCATTACAATAACTGGCAGGGAAGGTAAGCATTTTGAGGGGGGGGGGTAGGATATTTACACCTCTGTAACTTTCACACTCATCGTTATTCACGATTCATTCAGGACTATCCGTAATCATGGTGCCATCCACATTCACGTAGCAGTGTTTAGAACCATATTCTACTATTATTTACAATAAATGTGACTCCAAAATGACAATACATTATTGACCATTCATTTCTATAGGGTACAACATAATCTGAAACACAACCAAAACAAAAAAGCAAATGCATCCAACAAGTTTGTGGAATCACACGCTTGATGTAGTCCTTGCATGCTAGGAATATGGGACCACATACTAAACGTTTGACTACTTTAATACACATATAAGTGAATTTGTCCCAATACTTTTGGTCCCCTAAAATGGGGGAACTATGTACAAAATTGCTGTAATTTCTAAACGGTTCAACCGATATGGACCAAAATGGCCTCAAATTAAAACAGACAGTCTGCACTTAAACCTCATAGTCATTGTATCATTTCAAATCCGAAGTGCTGGAGTACAGAGCTCACTGTAACGATTCCACATTGTGGAGGCAGTGAAATTTAAGGGGTGCAGAGTTTCCAGTGGTCGCTACAGTAAGTGCTTCCAAAACACAGTAACCCAATAGTACCAGAGAGACCCAGACATTAATGTGACCCATCCTGCCTGCCTCCTTCCCAGGCCTCTGAAGCTGCCTGCCTGCCACAGAGCCTAACGAGGTGTTTTCCATCACTGCTAATCAGGTGATAATGGGTGCCGTTTAGGCAGACAGGGGGTTTGCACGCTGCGTTTTTATTGCCCCTGCTGAGTCCCCTCTATACAGGGAGGAGAAGGGAGGAGGGGAAAGAGGCTGGCACTTTCTTTTCTCCTGGTCCAGAGGGCTGGGAGCCAGGGAAAGGATTGAGGGGGGAGGCAGGCGGGAGGGACATTGATGATGTGCTAAAAGGTTTGAGCATTGATAGGAAACTGCAAAAATCCCTGAGTGACATAGTGTATGTGCTAAAGAACCATAAAGGACACTCGGGAAGTGGGGAGGCGGAGCAGACACAATACTTATTGCAGTTTTTTTTACTCAATACACATAGTGAAAGTAATCTATTATTTATGTCAAGTATTTTGTGTATGTCAAGTTTTCATCTCGTTACAGTAAATGTGACATTAAGTTGGCCCTTTGTATTTCAGTAATCCCACCATCTTTCTTTTTGCTTCCGTTTCTGTACATATGCCTAATGAAAGAAGCCGTCCTTTCAAAAAACATTACAATTACTTTGCGAGGAAGTTAATCACATAAAGGCACAGCGTGATAAGAACTAATAACTGGTTATTACAGCATACACTTTTCATCTCTGCTAAAAACTTGCCTCATTTCAACATGAGAGAACAAAGTGCATTCTGGAGCCAGATTTCACATTAAGGCAATTTGGATATTCCAGACAGCCTAATTCAGGGTCGGACTTCTGTGTAACTTAATTTGACAAGATTAATTATACAATTCATTCAGAACTCCTCTCAGTTATGTAGAGAAATGCTGACTGACTGCTCAGACTGATGCCTCATCTTCAGTGAGATGAGGTACCTGATAAGAATAATTTCAGTTGTAGCTGAAAAAATTGCTGCATATTTATGCTTCCATGATAGACTCAGTACATTATTTTGTATTATTTAATTACAAGCAGTCTATGAGTGAAAGAACTCTTCAGTGATTAGCAAAATAATAGAATGACAGCAAAATACCTAACTGCATGTCGATTAATGTAAGAACTGTCATTTCCACAATAAATTATATTCACCACTCTACCACTAAATGCAAAGCAAAAAAATATGCTGATATTTCAATGATTTATTATCCATAACTGCAAAGGCGAGATATTATTTACTACACTGCACTACAGCAGTACGCGTTATAACCAATAAATGTGGGAGGGTGACTAAATCTGGAGAAATTAGCTACGGACTAAATACTTGAATACAGCTTCAATGCACCTTGGCATACATTCTACAGGTGTCTGGAACTCTATTGGAGGGATGTGACACTATTCCTCCATGAGCAAATCCATCACTTGCTGTTTTGTTGATGGTGGTGGAAAACACTATCTCAGGCGCTGCTCCAGAATTGGGTCGAGATCTGGTGACTAAGACAGGCATGGCATGTGGTTTACATCGTTTTCATGCTCATCCAACCATTCAGTGACCACTCGTGCCCTGTGGATGCAGGCACTGGCAAGCATTTTTAAAGCGTGATGGGATGTATCCCTAATTTACTCAAGTATTTCCATTGTTTTGCCAGTTACCTGTATATATATATATATATATATATATATATATATATATATATATATATATATATATAGAGAGAGAGAGAGAGAGAGAGAGAGAGAGAGAGAGAGAGAGAGAGAGAGAGAGAGAGAGAGAGAAAGAGAGAGAGATGTATTGGATGTAGCCTCCTGTACTCATGGACAACTGTGAGATACGCCCAAACACAACCAACAGCAATGAGTTCCACATGGCGATCTCTTCATAATTCATGTTGTGTGGAGGTCACATAGACAGCCTGAGAAACAGAAGGTGAGTCCTGAGTTCATCCTCTGACAAGCAGCCATTATCAACATGTTTCTTAGACTGAGGGAAGGAAGAAAATCACTAGGGATGGCTGTAAAACCTCTTTCAAAGACCTTCAGAATCTCTCTCTCTCTCTTTCCCTCTCATTCTCTCTCTGGTTCTCCCCCTCTTTTTCTCTCTCTGCCTTCAGAGCAGAGAAATAAGGTAAAATGGTCTACTTGACCTTAAACTGCCCAGCGGTGAGTGGTTGAGAGATGACATGCAACCTCAGAGGTAAAGGGCAATTGTTTCTTTTTACTGCTCTGAGAGCCAATTTGCACCCCCCCGGGGAACGTTCTGAAGCTGTGAACTATTTCAGATCTGCCACACTGTTTCTCATGCTTTCAGCAGGAGCGGGGCTGTGGAAAGCTAGCTCCACTTTCCTGATCCTCCATCACCTACTACCATTTTAGTTCCCTGCTGAATTATGGAGTTCATATGAATTTGGAAGGAGGAATAAGATTAGCCTAGTCTGGGTCGCAAGACTGAGCTAAAGCCATTGGGCGTTAGTTTGGAAGGTTAACACTCAAAACGGTAATTACACTTGTATAGACTCAGTATTTAAACCTGTCTGTAAGGAGCAGTGGGAACATAGCTCAGTTTTCCTTATAAAGCCAGCAGCTGATGGATCTGTCAGCCACACTTATACATTAGTCAAGAGGCGATGCATATTTATTTAAACAATGTATAAATCCAGAAAAATTTACCGCAAGTCAAATCCCTGTGTTGAGACGACACAGAACATGAATAAATAATTTGGAGTTGAAGATATCAAGTTATTTGTTAACAGTAAATATTCTGTGTGTGTCCCTGAAAGGATACATTTTTTATATTTGGAACTTTTTAAACTTTAATGCTCGGATCCCCGTCTGGTAACAATGGTGCTTAGCTATAATTGATTCCTCAGGCGAAGAGAGATAATAACAGTGGCTGTGTTTGGTTTGTGTTAGTGAAGACTGGACCATTTGGCCCTGGGTGAAGTAGTGCACAGAGAGCATTATTCAACCCATGATGCAGCATTCTGCTCACTCACCTACCCAGTCAGCCTCAACACCCACGCACTAAACACCGACAGGGGAAACAAACGTTCCATTCCTTTCCCACAAACCCTTTCATATTTGCTGTATCAATTCCACTACAAACCCTCTCTCCTATTTACTGTTCTCTCTCATTCCACTCCCTCCTTCCCCCTCCTCATCTATTCCCTGTATATCCTCTAATCCTTCATTCTCCTTCTTTCCCCCTTCCATTACTCCTTTTCTTTCCACCATTCCACCCCACCTCCTCTTCCCTTCCTCTCATCTCCCCATCCTCACACCACAGTCACCTCTGTGAGTGTATCCTTGGTGACAGGCTATGGTAGCAGACAGAGTACATCTCACCAGGGGACTGTTTAATCCATCAGGATCTCAGTGTTAATCACTCTATCACAGGGCTCTGGGCTGAGACTGGGCTGGGTTGTGCTGAGACTAGGCTGGGCTGAGACTGGGTTGAGACTGTGCTGATCTAAGACTGGGCTGGGTTGAGACTGGGCTGAGACTGGGCTGGGTTGGGCAGAGACTGTGCTGGGCTGAGACTGGGCTGAAACTGTACTGGGTTGAGACTGGGCTGGGTTGGGCTGAGACTAGGCTGGGCTGAGACTGGGTTGAGACTGTGCTGGGCTAAGACTGGGCTGAGACTGGGCTGAGACTGGGCTGGGTTGGGCAGAGACTGTGCTGGGCTAAGACTGGGCTGAGACTGGGCTGAAACTGTACTGGGTTGAGACTGGGCTGAGAATGGTCTGAGACTGGGATGAGACTGGGCTGAGAATGGTCTGAGACTGGGCTGAGACTGGGCTGGGTTGAGACTGGGCTGGGATGAGACTGGGCTGAGACTGCGCTGGGTTCAGACTGGGCTGGGCTGAGACAGGGCTGAAACTGGGCTGGCCTGACACTGGGCTGAAACTGGGCTGGCCTGACACTGGGCTGGGTTGGGACTGGGCTGAGACTGGGCGGTGCTGGACTGAGATCAATGTAGCCTTGACATGACCCCCTCCCCCGTGATCCGAGACTGATGGGGTTTCACACAGGTAAACGTATAGTGGCAAGGCCTTTCCCCGTCTGGAATGGTACTGGAATGCCAGGCCCTGGTCACAGCTGCTCTCCCCCGCCTCGGGAGGAATTGCTTCCATTTGCCCTGTCAGTTTGGCCGGCAGAGGATTTTCTCATCTGTCAGAGAGCGAGGGCGCTCCTTTGCCTCTCAGAGCTAATCTGGGGTCGCTGGCTGGGGGAGGGAATCTCTCTCTCTCTCTCTCTCTCTCTCTCTCTCTCTCTCTCTCTCTCTCTCTCTCTCTCTCTCTCTCTCTCTCTCTCTCTCTCTCTCTCTCTCTCTCTCTCTTTCTCTCTCTCTCTCTCTCTCTCTCTCTCTCTCTCTCTCTCTCTCTCTCTCTCCCTCTCTCTCTCTCTCTCTCTCTCTCTAAACTGACTGACACAGCCTTTCAGTTGCCAGGGTCTCTTTAATCTCCTTGTTCGTTCAGCAGAGAAAATTAGTGAAGCCGTGAGGACTGAGAGAGAAAACCTCAGGGTCTGAGCAATAACCTCACGTGGACATGGTCATGGTGTGTTCATAACAGCACAACAACATACTTCACCTATCAGTATTACATGCTGGCTGAGAGGGAGACAGGCAGACCATTTTCACTTTTATTCATAAAACATGGATATCGACTCCAGTTTGAACAACAGAAATGTAATTGGACACGGTTCTGAAAATGACCTTCCGCTGAAACAAACACAACGCTCAAATATAATACCCAAACATGATTTGTTCTTCATTCACAAATAACTTTTCATGCATGAGTGGTGCTTGGTATCTGTTTGTTTTTGGGAAAATAAATACCATGATTCAATAGTATTTAAAATGCCGCTAATGGGATAATAAGAGTATCAAAACACCCTTGTTTAAATTTATCTAAGCATATTCAGCTATATGTCCATGAGTTTAAGGTTTCCTTTACTTTCCTTTACTATGGTATGGCAAAGTAAATAGCCCACAACAGCTTCAATAACACCGGTGCTAGGACATTTGAATGGTGAGGGAACAGTGCAGTGTAATTAGTGTGCTGTCACAAGTGTGCATTGAGCCAGACGAAGCTAGCTGGGCTGCAGCCCAGAGACTGATCCTATCATTAGAGCCGAGCCTGCCTTCCTTCCTTTGAGCTGAAAACACATATACTCTCAAAAGTGAGCGCACACACTGAGTGCAAACATACATTATCACGTGCTTGTGTGTTTTATCATATTAAGTCTAGATTATATTTTGTGAGGTGAAATAATGACCAAAGGTGAGGAGCATAATATTTCCAGCCATCGCATTCGGTCAAATCAACCCATATGCTGTACATAAGAACCACTGATTTGAAATCTAAGCTTAGAGTAAACAAACTTACCACGTGGTATTTGTAGTCTTTATGCATCCTTGTTTAAATCATTTTTAAATGGATGGACTTTGTTGTTCTTGTTGTCCCCTTTGGACCCAGCTTTGTCCTTATTGTTCCCTATTGTCCACTTTGGACCCAGTTTTGTCCTTATTGTCCCCTATTGTCCACTTTGGACCCAGCTTTGTCCTTATTGTCCCCTATTGTCCACTTTGTCCTTGTTGTCCACTTTGGACCCAGTTTTGTCCTTATTGTCCCCTTTGGACCCAGTTTTGTCCTTATTGTCCACTTTGGACACAGTTTTGTCCTTATTGTCCACTTTGGACCCAGTTTTGTCCTTATTGTCCTCTTTGGACCCAGTTTTGTCCTTATTGTCCTCTTTGGACACAGTTTTGTCCTTATTGTCCTCTTTGGACACAGTTTTGTCCTTGTTGTCCCCTTTGGACACAGTTTTGTCCTTATTGTCCCCTTTGGACCCAGCTTTGTCCTTGTTGTCCCCTTTGGACCCAGTTTTGTCCTTATTGTCCACTTTGGACCCAGTTTTGTCCTTATTGTCCACTTTGGACACAGTTTTGTCCTTATTGTCCTCTTTCAACCCAGCTTTGTCCTTATTGTCCTCTTTGGACCCAGTTTTGTCCTTATTGTCCCCTTTGGACACAGTTTTGTCCTTATTGTCCCCTTTGGACCCAGCTTTGTCCTTGTTGTCCCCTTTGGACCCAGTTTTGTCCTTATTGTCCCCTTTGGACACAGTTTTGTCCTTGTTGTCCCCTTTGGACCCAGTTTTGTCCTTATTGTCCTCTTTGAACCCAGCTTTGTGCTTATTGTCCTCTTTGGACCCAGTTTTGTCCTTATTGTCCTCTTTGGACCCAGTTTTGTCCTTGTTGTCCCCTTTGGACCTAGTTTTGTCCTTGTTGTCCCCTTTGGACCCAGTTTTGTCCTTGTTGTCCCCTTTGGACCTAGTTTTGTCCTTGTTGTCCCCTTTGGACCCAGTTTTGTCCTTGTTGTCCCCTTCGGACCTAGTTTTGTGAGACTCAGTGGACCTGAGCTCAGAGTCTGTAAGTGAATATGAAATGACAAGACTGTCACTGAGAAACACTAGAACAGATTCAGGTCACCCTAAAAACCACTACATACAAACAACCATGGAAATGATGTTATCAACATTAGAATGGTGTCAAAATGAACAACCATCGCCTGGTAGTAGCACCCTCTGCAACTTAATAGCAACTCAGCGGTAGCCTGGTGTTCGGAAGCAATAGTAAATAGTTACTTTATTGCTATGCTTGGTGATAGGGTATTTTAATGGTATTTTTAAAGAATCACTTGTGACTGTACCCGAGAGGCCTTTGAGTCTCTCCTTTGCTATGCTGTTTGTCTGGGTTTAAGCTCAAGGAAGCGCTTCAGGACTCTCTGGTAGCACAGGGAGTAGAGCCGGCAGGGGGTCAGTGTTGTCACGTTGGCTTGCCCTTCGATGTCACCAGGCACAGCTCTGAAAGGTTAGAGGTCAGGGCAGGGGCTCCCAGGTGGCGCAGTGTTCTAAGGCACTACATCTCAGTGCTTGAGGTGTCACTACAGACCCTGGTTTGATTCCAGGCTGTATCACAACTGGCTGTGATTGGGATTCCCTTAGGGAAGTGTACAATTGGCCCAGCGTTGTCCGGGTTTGGCTGATGTAGGCTGTCATTGTAAATAAGAATTTGTTCTTAATTGACTTGCCTAGTTAAATTAAAAAATAAGAATCATAATTAAAGGAGCAAAATACAGTGAAGAAAATAACAGCTATTTTTAAACCAGTATAAGGAAAATGAGAAGCCTCTGAGTGGAAAGCCCTATTATTATTATTATTATTATTATTATTATTATTATTTTATTTACCAACCGTTTCAAAACACATTACAGGAGATAGCATTTGAGTGATGGTGGTAACTTTTTAAAATAAGTATTATGTGACAACCTTAATGTATTCCCAAGTTTAATTATTTCTTAATATTGACATTTCTTATTAAGCAGCGTAATTGGAAAGCCAGTGCAGTAGCAATTATTTCTGCCTTCGCTGATCAATGAATATAAAAATGGTTAATGAATGCTACAGTTTTTAATTGCTGTGTACCAGGATTCATAATTGTGGCACCATCCTCCTTGAAATGACATGATGACAAATACAAGTGTCATGTCAGCTCTTTCCCTTCTCATCAAATTCCTCCATCAAAGAACATCCATTTTGCAGAAGCCCTGAACACTAAAGCAAATTAAGCCTGCATTTCATTTTCTACCTTCATTAATGCATCTGTTGCCAAGGTTACAATCATTACAGAAACTGAAACAAACAAATGGATAGAACGAATCCATTTGCTGGGTAGAGAAGAAGTGGTTGGACTGAAAACACAGGTCAGCTACATATTCAAACCTAAATTATCCCAGTGGCTCTATAAATGTCTATCATAAAATAAACCTTTTTAGTAATTATAATTAGATGCAATGATAAAGTTCACAGCATGTTCATGTAAATGATTTTTGTAAGTGTGATTAAACATACTAAATAGGTACTGTATATTAATAACCTTACTACTAATACTATCCACTGTTATCTAGTGTGAGATTTAATATTCCTTCTCTATCGATAGTAACAAAAGGAGAAACACAAGGAGAAGCTGTACAATGTGGTTATGTTCCTAGCCACACCTCCTGTGGTGTGGTGCTATGGGAAACCTCTAGACACAATGACCCAGTTTGGCTGAGTGGTCATGGGCTGGTAATCAGCCTGCTGGCTATGTAAATACTAACATCACCTCACAGCCCATCACAGACTTTTATTCACGTAATGGAACTTTGGCATATGAAATGTCACTTTTGAAGTGTATAAACAGTGTGTGGTTTTTCTTTGATCACATGAAAATGAAAAGAAATACCCAGAGAAACGCAGCGAGGCTGGGGCTGGGAGGGAGAAGTGATGAGCTTTCAGACTGGCCTCTTTTGCATGCAAATCATATCAGAATTTCTCATTAGCATAAATGCATGAGCAACTCTAAATGCTTTTAATTTTCAATCTCACCAAGCAGAGGAGTAATTTGTCACTGTCAGGGTGAGAATCTAAAAGGGGAGAACCAAAGGGAGCCAAGGACACACTAAATTGGAATCATAGAACATTTCTGATTTGCTAATTGACTGATGTGCAGTTCAATCGAGCTGCCTTGAAGATGTAAATAATTCTGTGTATATTTAAATATAGGAAGTGTGTGGTGGATATGCTGAAGCACAGTACAACACCGTTTCCTCCAGGACACGCTTTTTCACTGATGTTTTCACATTCAGCTTTGCAAAAATGTCCCTAACTCCCCTTATTAAATGGGTACACATTTTATATTTTAGAAATCAAATGTTATTTCTTGCATGCTTCGTAAAACAACAGGTGTCGACTAACAGTGAAATGACTACTTACTTACTGTTGGTACATAATCACACACAATCAACTGGAAATGATAACAAAATGTGTCTTCTTTCACAATTATTTTCTGAAGCCACAGCGTGCTGTACATGAGCAGCACAACTACATCAGCTACACACCATTTCATCTTCTTTCATCTCATCAAGATCGGTCTAGTCTAAAGTACTAATCTGGGATACTAATGATCCATGTGCTTTACAAAAACCAAACTTACCAAACCATTACTTTAGACTCTTGATCCACATGCAGTGCCTTCAGAAAGTATTCATACCACCTTGACTTATTCAACATTTTGTTATGCTACGGACTGAATGACAAAGTCAAAACATGTTTTTAGAAATGTCAGCAACTTTATTGAAAATGAAATACAGAAATATCTCATTTACATAAGTATTCACACTCCAGAATAAATTCTTTGTGGAAGAACCTTTGGCAGCGATTGCAGCTGAGTCTTTCTGGGTACGTCTCTAAGAGATTTTCACACCTGGATTGTGCAACAATTGCCCATTATTCTGTCAAATTGGTTGTTGATCATTGCTAGACAACTATTTACAGGTCTTGCCATAGATTTTCAAATATAATTAAGTCAAAACTGTAACTTGGCCACTCAGGAACATTCACTGTCTTCTTGGTTAGCAACTCCTGTGTAGATTTGGCCTTGCGTTTTAGGTTATTGTCCTGCTGAAAGGTGATTTCATCTTCCAGTGTCTGGTGGAAAGCAGACTTAACCAGGTTTTCCTCTAGGATTTTGCGTGTGCTTAGCTCCATTCTGTTTCTTTTTAATCCTGAAAAAACTCCCCAGACCGTAACGATTACAAGCATACCCATAACATGATGCAGCCACCACTAAGCTTGAAAATATGGAGAGTGGTACTCAGTAATGTCTTGTATTGGATTTTCCCCAAACATAACACTTTGTATTCAGGACCCATCTACCAATAGGTTTACAAGCATACCCATAACATGATGCAGCCACCACTAAGCTCCTTCTTTGCAAGGCATTGGAAAATCTCCCTGATCTTTGTGGTTGAATCTGTGTTTGAAATCGTACACTGAAATTGTATATGTTGGGTGCCGAGATGAGGTAGTCATTCAAAAATCATGTTAAACACTATGATTGCACTGAGAATAAGTCCATACAATATATTATGTGACTTGTTCAGCCAATTTTTACTCCTGAACTTATTTAGGCTTGCCATAACAAAGGGGTTGAATACTTATTGGCTCAAGACATTTCAGCTTTCCATTTTATATGAATTTGTAAAAATTGCGAAAACATGATTCCACTTTGACATTACGGGGTATTGTGTGTAGGCCAGTGAGAAAAACTCTAATTTGAATTAATTTTAAATTCAGGCTGTAACAAAACAAAATGTTGCGAAAAAAAATCACAGGTTGTGAATACTCTTTGAAGGCACTACATAAACCCCAACATTGATTAACCCTTGACAGTGGTACCGTGATGCTCTGTTGAAACAGCAGTTATATCCTCCAAAGAAGGCTCAATCAGACAATCTTTTTGTGAATTTGGAGGTCTCTACCTCCACGGCTCCACTGTTGTTGAAGTACATGCAGTCTCCCATGAGCCCCCCAGCGGATGATCAGGTCCCCCATTTGGTACATCTCAAACTGCAGCACCTCCAGCTGCTCAGAGAGGAAGAAGGGGTCTGCGTCTTTAAACACGGCCATGTTGGCGATGAGGTTGTTACAGTTCTAGCTGATCACCTCCTGCTGAGACATAAAACACATAGGATGAGAAATGAACAAGGGAATGAACAAAATCCAGTATGAAAACCAGATACTGAGCAAGACAAAAAAATACAAAATGATTCAGCGTAGAACTCAAGTAGTTTGTTGTCTTCGTGTTTAGTTAACAGTATTGTAAAATAGCATATTATTATTTGGATGTCAGTATTCCAGTTCGTACTCGTCTGAGTCGTGCTGAGAGCTCCAAGAGGATGGCGTTCTCATCAAACCACACCCTGGTATCTGTCCAGGTGGCCGATGATCCTGCTGTGCAGAGAGCCGTACAGACAGTAGTGTCTCATGTAGTCCTTCAAATTGTTATACTGCGACACACACACACACACCTTTCAGGCCGAATAGAAGCAGTTAAGATACAGTGCGTGTTTCTTGGCATTTGGATAAAATAAGCTATAGTCAGTGCTAGTGCATTTGAGTAGAGTAGACACCTGGAGGAGAGTATTTAAGTCTTGAGGAGCTCAAATGAATCTTGTTGTCATGAGCTTGTGGACAGAGTACATGGGTGAAGTTGTGAGACAATAATAAGCATCATTTAATCATCATGCTTATACTGCCCTCCAGTGTTAAAGAGGTGAATGTGTAACTGTACCTTCCATCCCAGGATTGTGAGTTTGATTTCCATGCGGGGGAGTACAAACATGTATGAGGTCACTACTGTAAGTTGCACAGGGTAAGACCGTCTGGCTAATGTACAGTACGAGTCAAAGGTTTGCACACACCTACTTATTCAAGGGTTTTTCTTAATTTTTAAAAATATTTTCTAAATTGTATAAATATAGTGAAGACATCAAAATGATAAAATAACACATATGGAATCATGTAGTAACCCAAAAACGTGTTAAACAAATCAAAATATATTTTGAATTTGAGATTCTTCAAAGTAGCCACTCTTTGCCTTGATGACAATTTGCACACTCTTGGCATTCTCTCAACCAGCTTCATGAGGAATGCTTTTCCAACAGTCTTGAAAGAGTTCCCACATATGCTGAGCACTTGTTGGCTGCTTTTCCTTCACTCTGTGGCCCAACTCATCCCAAACCATCTCAATTGGGTTGAGGTCGGGTGATTGTGGAGACCAGGTCATCTGATGCAGCACTTCATCACTCTCCTTCTTGGTCAAATAGCCCTTACATAGCCTGGAGGTGTGTTGAGTCATTGTCCTGTTGAAAAACGAATGATAGTCCCATTAAGCGCAAACCAGATGGGATGGCGTATCGCTGCAGAGTGCTGCGGTAGCCACGCTGGTTAAGTGTACCTTGAATTCTAAATAAATTGCTGACAGTGTCACCAGCAAAGCACCCCCACACCATCACACCTCCTCCTCCATGCTTCCCGGTTGGAACCACACATGCGGAGATCATCCGTTCACCTACTCTGCGTCTCACAAAGACAGCATTTGAAACCAAAAATCTCACATTTTCACTCATCAGACCAAAGGACAGATTTCCACTGGTCTAATGTCCATTGCTCGTGTTTCTTGGCCCAAGCAAGTCTGTTATTCTTATTGGTGTCCTTTAGAAGTGGTTTCTGTGCAGCAATTCGACCATGAAGGCCTGCTTCATGCAGTCTCCTCTGAACAGTTGATGTTGAGATGTGTACTTGAACTCTGTGAAGCATTTATTTGGGCTGCAATCTGAGGTGCACTTAACTCTAATGAACTTATCCTCTGCAGCAGAGGTAACTCTGGGTCTTCCTTTTCTGTGGTGGTCCTCATGAGAGCCAGTTTCATCATAGCACTTGATGGTTTTTGTGACTGCACTTGAAGAAACTTTAAAAGTTCTTGAAATGTTTCGGATTGACTGACCTTCATGTCTTAAAAGTAATGATGGCCTGTCGCTTCTAATTGCTTATTTGAGCTGTTCTTGCCATAATATGGACTTGGTCTTTTACCAAATAGGGCTATCTTCTGTATACCACCCTACCTTGTCACAACACAACTGATTGGCTCAAACACATTAAGAGGGTAAGAAATTCCACAAATGAACTTTTAAGAAGGCACACCTGTTAAATGAAATGCATTCCAGGTGACTACCTCATGAAGCTGGTTGATAGAATGCTAGTGTGCAAAGCTGTCATCAAGGCAAAGGGTGTTCACTTTGAAGAATCTCAAATATAAAATATATTTTGATTTGTTTAACACTTTTTGCTTACTACATGATTTCATATGTGTTATTTCATAGTTTTGATGTTGTCACTGTTATTCTACAATGTAGAAAATAGTAAAAAATAAAGAAAACCCCTTGAATGAGTAGGTGTGTCCAAACATTTGACTGGTACTGTATAATCTCATGATATACTGTGTCATCTATCCACAGTAAGATTTTGTATTCCCAATTACAGGATGAGATATCCATGTGAGTGTATTTCAGAAGTGCAAAAGGACAGATTCTCCATCTGTATTCTGGGTGAAAGTGTTCTGCTGGGATAGCAGTTCTCTCCCAGAGAGAGATGGCATCGATGGAGAACAGGCAGTGTACATCATAGCATAATAAGGCCTCTTGAAAATGCATACAGCTGGCATCCACACAAACCTACTGAAGGAGGCTTTTCACTGGTCTTTTTCATGTCTACTCCCGCTCCTCCCCTCCAGCGTTAGACATCACCGGTTTCCTAACATCTGGTCCTGGCAACTATCATTACACGCACCTGGGATCTTTCATTTTGAGCACCTGCGATTCATCATAAGGCACACCTGGACTCCATTACCTCACTCATTACCTCCCCTTTATATGGCACTCCCTAAGGTTCTTTCCCCAAGCAGTATTGTTTCTGTGTTTCATGTCAAGACGCTACTCCTATGGTGTATTGGTCCATGTACTTTGTTATATTAAACTTACCACCTGCTTCTCGACTCCCAGCGTCTATGTTACAGAATACTGCTTAATAAAATGGAAGCAGCAGGAAATCAGAACATCTCCAAGATGGTCAATGAGCAGGGATACCTACTTCGACAACACCACGACCAGCTGGCGCAACTGGGGACGGCTATGGAAGAGGTTCTTCACAGTGTTTAATGTCTCGAACATGCCCGAGAGGCGTTACCTTCAACTAGCAGAGGATACTCTACCACCAGTCGACCCAGCGAGCCAGCACACCAGCCCATTCAGCAACCCGCACAGGTCAGCAATGCCCATTTGTTCCTCCCAGATAAATATGATGGCACCCCATCTAAATGTCGTGGCTTCCTACTATGGTGCTCCCTCTACTTTGCACATCAGATGGGAGCCCCCACCACGAGAGGTCCAAAGTTGTCATGGTTATTTATCTGCTGACTGGACAGACGTGGAATGGGCCACGGTTGTCTGGGAGATAGGAGAGGAGGAGCTAGATTCGTATGAGGGGTTCATGGCTCTGTTCGGTGGTGTCTTCGATCATCCACCTGAGGGCAGAGAGGGGAGTGAGCGCTTACTCCAACTAAGGCAGGAGGAGCAGACGCTCACATTCCGGAAAGTAGCAACATCCAGCGGCTGGAATGATCCGGTGCTTCATACACTATTCAGAAGAGGACTGCGCGAGGAGGTCCAGACTCTCCTTCGATGCATTCATTGCAATGGCCATCCGTCTGGATAACCTAGAGTGCCTTGCGAAAGTACTTCCGGCGCCGACAGAGATGGCCGCCTCGCTTCGCGTTCCTAGGAAACTATGCAGTTTTTTGTTTTTTTACGTGTTATTTCTTACACTAGTACCCCAGGTCATCTTAGGTTTCAGTACATACAGCCGAGAAGAACTACTGAATATAAGATCAGCGTCAACTCACCATCAGTACGACCAAGAATATGTTTTTCGCGATGCGGATCCTGTGTTCTGCCTTACAACCAGTGTAACGGAGTGGATTATATGCAGCGACCCAAAAAAACGACTCAGAAAAAGAGGGAAACGAAGCGGTCTTCTGGTCAGACTCCGGAGACAGGCACACCGTGCACCACTCCCTAGCATTCTTCTTGCCAATGTCCAGTCTCTTGACAACAAGGTTGATGAAATCCGAGCAAGGGTAGCATTCCAGAGGGACATCAGAGACTGTAACGTTCTCTGCTTCACGGAAACATGGCTAACTGGAGACGCAATCCGAAGCGGTGCAGCCAGCGGGTTTCTCCACGCATCGCGCCGACAGAAACGAACATCTTTCTGGTAAGAAGAGGGGCGGGGGCGTATGCCTCATGGCCAACGTGACATGGTGTGATGAAAGAAACATACAGGAACTCAAATCCTTCTGTTCACCTGATTTAGAATTCCTCACAATCAAATGTAGACCGCATTATCTACCAAGAGAATTCTCTTCGATTATAATCACAGCCGTATATATCCCCCCCCAAGCAGACACATCGATGGCTCTGAACGAACTTTATTTAACTCTCTGCAAACTGGAAACGATTTATCCGGAGGCTGCATTCATTGTAGCTGGGGATTTTAACAAGGCTAATCTGAAAACAAGACTCCCTAAATTTTATCAGCATATCGATTGCGCAACCAGGGGTGGAAAGACCCTGGATCATTGTTACTCTAACTTCCGCGACGCATATAAGGCCCTGCCCCGCCCCCCTTTCGGAAAACCTGACCACGACTCCATTTTGTTGATCCCTGCCTACAGACAGAAACTAAAACAAGAAGCTCCCACGCTGAGGTCTGTCCAACGCTGGTCCGACCAAGCTGACTCCACACTCCAAGACTGCTTCCATCACGTGGACTGGGAGATGTTTCGTATTGCGTCAGACAACAACATTGACGAATACGCTGATTCGGTGTGCGAGTTCATTAGAACGTGCGTTGAAGATGTCGTTCCCATAGCAACGATTAAAACATTCCCTAACCAGAAACCGTGGATTGATGGCAGCATTCGTGTGGAACTGAAGGCGCGAACCACTGCTTTTAATCAGGGCAAGGTGTCTGGTAACATGACTGAATACAAACAGTGCAGCTATTCCCTCCGCAAGGCTATCAAACAAGCTAAGCGCCAGTACAGAGACAAAGTAGAATCTCAATTCAACGGCTCAGACACAAGAGGCATGTGGCAGGGTCTACAGTCAATCACGGACTACAGGAAGAAACCCAGCCCAGTCACGGACCAGGATGTCTTGCTCCCAGGCAGACTAAATAACTTTTTTGCCCGCTTTGAGGACAATACAGTGCCACTGACACGGCCTGCAACGAAAACATGCGGTCTCTCCTTCACTGCAGCCGAAGTGAGTAAGACATTTATACGTGTTAACCCTCGCAAGGCTGCAGGCCCAGACTGCATCCCCAGCCGCGCCCTCAGAGCATGCGCAGACCAGCTGGCCGGTGTGTTTACGGACATATTCAACCAATCCCTATACCAGTCTGCTGTTCCCACATGCTTCAAGAGGGCCACCATTGTTCCTGTTCCCAAGAAAGCTAAGGTAACTGAGCTAAACGACTACCGCCCCGTAGCACTCACATCCGTCATCATGAAGTGCTTTGAGAGACTAGTCAAGGACCATATCACCTCCACCCTACCTGACACCCTTGACCCACTCCAATTTGCTTACCGCCCAAATAGGTCCACAGACGATGCAATCTCAACCACACTGCACACTGCCTTAACCCATCTGGACAAGAGGAATACCTATGTGAGAATGCTGTTCATCGACTACAGCTCGGCATTCAACACCATAGTACCCTCCAAGCTCGTCATCAAGCTCGAGACCCTGGGTCTCGACCCCGCCCTGTGCAACTGGGTACTGGACTTCCTGACGGGCCGCCCCCAGGTGGTGAGGGTAGGCAACAACATCTCCTCCCCGCTGATCCTCAACACTGGGGCCCCACAAGGGTGCGTTCTGAGCCCTCTCCTGTACTCCCTGTTCACCCACGACTGCGTGGCCACGCACGCCTCCAACTCAATCATCAAGTTTGCGGACGACACAACAGTGGTAGGCTTGATTACCAACAACGACGAGACGGCCTACAGGGAGGAGGTGAGGGCCCTCGGAGTGTGGTGTCAGGAAAATAACCTCACACTCAACGTCAACAAAACTAAGGAGATGATTGTGGACTTCAGGAAACAGCAGAGGGAACACCCCCCATCCACATCGATGGAACAGTAGTGGAGAGGGTAGCAAGTTTTAAGTTCCTCGGCATACACATCACAGACAAACTGAATTGGTCCACTCACACAGACAGCATCGTGAGGAAGGCGCAGCAGCGCCTCTTCAACCTCAGGAGGCTGAAGAAATTCGGCTTGTCACCAAAAGCACTCACAAACTTCTACAGATGCACAATCGAGAGCATCCTGGCGGGCTGTATCACCGCCTGGTATGGCAACTGCACCGCCCTCAACCGTAAGGCTCTCCAGAGGGTAGTGAGGTCTGCACAACGCATCACCGGGGGCAAACTACCTGCCCTCCAGGACACCTACACCACCCAATGCTACAGGAAGGCCATAAAGATCATCAAGGACATCAACCACCCGAGCCACTGCCTGTTCACCCCGCTGTCATCCAGAAGGCGAGGTCAGTACAGGTGCATCAAAGCTGGGACCGAGAGACTGAAAAACAGCTTCTATCTCAAGGCCATCAGACTGTTAAACAGCCACCACTAACATTGAGTGGCTACTGCCAACACACTGTCAATGACACTGACTCTACTCCAGCCACTTTAATCATGGGAATTGATGGGAATGATGTAAATATATCACTAGCCACTTTAAACAATGCTACCTTATATAATGTTACTTACCCTACATTATTCATCTCATATGCATACGTAGATACTGTACTCTATATCATCGACTGCATCCTTATGTAATACATGTATCACTAGCCACTTTAACTATGCCACTTGGTTTACATACTCATCTCATATGTATATACTGTACTCGATATCATCTACTGTATCTTGCCTATGCTGCTCTGTACCATCACTCATTCATATATCCTTATGTACATATTCTTTATCCCCTTACACTGTGTATAAGACAGTAGTTTTTTTTTGGAATTGTTAGTTAGATTACTTGTTCGTTATTACTGCATTGTCGGAACTAGAAGCACAAGCATTTCGCTACACTCGCATTAACATCTGCTAACCATGTGTATGTGACAAATAAAATTTGATTTGATTTGATTTGAAGTATTCGGCCCCCTTGAACTTTGCGACCTTTTGCCACATTTCAGGCTTCAAACATAAAGATATAAAACTGTATTTGTTTGTGAAGAATCAACAACAAGTGGGACACAATCATGAAGTGGAACGACATTTATTGGATATTTCAAACTTTTTTAACAAATCAAAAACGGAAAAATTGGGCGTGCAAAATTATTCCCACTACCTGTCCTCTTGAGTGCATCTACATTCCCACGGTGATAAAGGATCAGCTGCTGACCTGCGTGTGGTCATGGTCAGCCTCCCTTCCGGGTATAGGCCTCAGTCTAACGGACAGGTGGCGGGGCTGAACCAGAAGCTGGGGAGGATCCTTAGGAGTCACTGCCAGGACCTGCAGGGACAGTGAGACTCCAGCGCGCCGTCCACCGTCAGAAGTAGCAGGCAGACAGCCAAGAGTGTGCAAAGCTGTCAGCAAGGCAAAGGGTGGTTACTTTGAAGAATCTCAAATATAAAATATATTTTGACTATTTTTTGAAAACTATTTTTTGGGATACTACATTATTTTATAGTTGATGTCTTCAATATTATTTTACAATGTAAAAAATAAAGAAATCCTTTGAATGAGTATGTGTCCAAACATTTGGCTGCTACTGTATATACGTGCTCACCGGCCCTGGAGTTGGTCACTATGGCAGTTATTCTGGCCAAAATCAAGTATGCTCCAATCAGGGTGATCATGATGACTACCCAAAATTGCCCTAGCTGGAAGCCTGTGTTTCAGACACAAGGAAGTGGGTGGCTGCAAACTTTCTACTTTTAAACTCGGACAAAACAGAGATGCTTGTTCTAGGTCCCAAGAAACAAAGATCTTCTGTTGAATCTGACAATGAATCTTGATGGTTGTACAGTTGTCTCAAATAAAACTGAAGGACCTCGGCGTTACTCTGGACCCTGAGCTCTCTTTTGACGAACATATCAAGACTGTTTCAAGGACAGCTTTTTCCATTTATGTAACATTGCAAAAATCAGAATTTCTGTCCAAAAATTATGCAGAAAAATGAATCCATGCTTTTGTTACTTCTATGTTAGACTACTGCAATGCTCTACTTTCCGGCTACCCAGATAAATCACTAAATAACTTCCGTTAGTGCTAAATACGACTGCTAGAATCCTGACTAGAACCAAAAAATTTGATCATATTACTCCAGTGCTAGCCTCCCTACACTGGCTTCCTGTTAAGGCAAGGGCTGATTTCAAGGTTTTACTGCTAACCTACTAACCTTTCCGATTTGGTCCTGCCGTACATACATACACACATGCTACAGTCACAAGACGCAGGCCTCCTAATTGTCCCTAGAATTTCTAAGCAAACAGCTGGAGGCAGGGCTTTCTCCTCTGGAGCTCCATTTTTATGGAATGGTCTGCCTACCCATGTGAGAGATGCAGACTCAGTCTCAACCTTTAAGTCTTTACTGAAGACTCATCTCTTCAGTAGGTCCTATGATTGAGTGTAGTCTGGCCCAGGAGTGTGAAGGTGAATGTAAAGGCAGCTTTTGCTGTCTCTGCCTGTCTGGGATGCTCTGCCTCTAACCCTATTACAGGGGCTGAGTCACTGGCTTACTGGTGCTCGTCCATGCCGTCCCTAGGAAAGGGTGCATCACTTGAGTGGGTTGTGTCACTGACGTGGTCTTTCTGTCTAGGTTGGCGCCTCCCCTTGGGTTGTGCCGTGGCGGAGATCTTTGTGGGCTATACTCGGCCTTGTCTCAGGATGGTAAGTTGGTGGTTGAAGATATCCCTCTAGTGGTGTGGGGGCTGTGCTTGGCAAAGTGGGTGGGGTTATATCCTGCCTGTTTGGCCCTGTCCGGGGGTATCATTGGATGGGGCCACAGTGTCTCCTGACCCCTCCTGTCTCAGCCTCCAGTATTTATGCTGCAGTAGTTTGTGTCGGGGGGATAGGGTCAGTCTGTTTTATCTGGAGTATTTCTCCTGTCTTATCCGGTGTCCTGTGGGAATTGAAGTATGCTCTCTCTAATTCTCTCTTTCTCTGAGGACCTTAGCCCTAGGACCATGCCTCAGGACTACCTGGCATGATGACTCCTTGTTGTCCCCAGTCCAGCTGGCCGTGCTACTGCTCCAGTTTCAACTGTTCTGCCTGAGGCTATGGAACCCTGACATATTCACTGTGATTACTATTATTTGACCATGCTATTCATTTATGAACATTTGAACATCTTGGCCATGTTCTGTTATAATCTCCACCCGGCACAGCCAGAAGAGAACTGGCCACCCCTCATAGCCCGGTTCCTCTCTAGGTTTCTTCCATTCCTTTCTATGGAGTTTTAACTAGCCACCGGGCTTCTACACCTGCATTGCTTGCTGTTTGGGGATTTAGGCTGGGTTTCTATACAGCACTTTGATATATCAGCTGATGTAAAAAGGGCTATATAAATACATTTGTTTTGAAATAAATTTGATTTGATGCCCACAGTTATGGTAATCCTGAAATCAAAGCAGGAAACGAAAGGAATGTATTAGTGTGAGTTGTACATTTACACTGTATAACTCAATTTAATAATGCCTAAGAAATATGTAGGCCTACAAATGAATGGTCTCTGAGAATTCTGATGGACCGTCATAAGGACCGAAATATAGACTTGGTATAGTCCCACAATAACAGCTGCAAAGCTAATATTTCTGTAAACACTGAGTTAATTGGCATTCACAGCTGGTCTGATTGGCTGAACGCAATATGCAACATCAGGGACTAGCATTAGCCACTGTAGCATGGTGGTGGAACATTTTTATTGCCTTCTCACCATTAAATCGAGTTAAGTTAAATAAAGGTTAAATAAAAAATTGAGTTAAAGAGGAAATCGACGCCTTTGCAGGCTGAATGGAGAATGTTTTATATACGAACTGGTCCACGGGGGATACGAGTGTATCGCCGGCTGCATAGATTCCCTTTGGACAGTGAGATGAAACACTCAATATTGCCATCTGCCGGCCATTGGGCTAGCAATTGAAATTGAAAACGTAGTTGAAATTGGCTGTTTATGCATTAAATTGGCTTTGTATAATGTATACTCATAAGTTACACAACAGTATTTATGTTTTATTCTCCACCATTTTACCTTTTTAATGCTTCAACATGTTACTACAGTACTACTGGTGTATAAAATCAGATCAAATAAGAGGTGGCGATACCTAGGGTTTCTCCCACAAACTAACATGTATTCAGAGGGAGTAGAGGGCAGCACAGAATGCTTTGGCAAAAAAAGTTGCAGAACTTTAGTGTTAAAGCTGACATCCAGTTTTATGTGGTGATAATACAACCTTTTAACTGTCACTTCTTTGTTCTGCAAAGGCGAGGGCCTGCATGGCAGACACTTGAGTTAAACTAGATATGAGTATACTAGAAATAGAGGACACTCAGTCGGTGCATGAAGACAATAAGCCATGAAGGATTTAGATCATTTTAGGCCTGCTTCCAAATCACATGCAAGCACCTTCTCTACACCTTCAGAAAAAAGGGTAAGGTTAGGTTACAGTATTGTTCCCTGGAATACAAAAAGATCGAAATACACATAATGTACCTTACCTTAAGAGGTACACATATGATCTAACATAGTACTGTTCGATACTTTTTAGCGTACATGTGCGTATAATCTAGCATAATGGTATATTTGTGCCCAATATTTTGAATATAAAGGTAGAGGCGTGGATTAGTGGGGGCATGATTAGTTCTTTATTGGCCACCCATGAGTGGAAGTGTTGTACCAGTTTAAGTGGTTATGTTAATTAATGTTTGAGTATGTCCGCTAACACTTCTGGAGTCTTTATTAAGGCTTACAAAAGAGCATGTGACAAGAAAGAGCTGTAATTAATATTGTTGCGACCTTAACCCAACACTAGGTGACCTTGACAACCTCTTGGCGTAATGGTTAAGGTGTTGGCTTGACAGATGCTGGACCCAGGTTTGAGTCCTGGTCGGGCCTATCCCCAGAATTTGCTCCATTGGTGTCAGAATTGGAATGGTGGAAAGGTGTGTAGCAGTCAGACACAGGATTGCTATATCATATGATGTGGTTTAGCTGATATGTTAAATATCTATCCAGGCTTTGTACGATCCAGAATTTGCTGCAATGTAGTCAGACAGGAACACAACCTTTGTCTGCAGCTAGCCTAGTCTGCTGCTCCATACTGACAGGAGCATGTGAATGACAGGGTAGGCTATGTTGGTTCCACATGGAACCCAATAGCGTTCTACCTGGAACCGAAAGGGTTCTACCTGGAACCAAAAAGGGTTCTTCAAAGGTTTATCCTATGGGGACAGCCGAAGAACCCTTTTAGGCTCTAGATAGCACCTTTTTTCAACATGGCCGGCCCTCAACTTTTGGGGGCACTACGTGAGATTTGGTTGGGGCGTTCTCATGGGCAAAACCTTTTAGTGGCCCCCCTCTTGACGTCAGAGAGAAAAAAAATGCAGTTTTAAAGTTAATTTCCTGCAATACTACAGTAAAACCGGCATAAAGAAAATGTTGTCGTTTCAAAGCACATTTTCTGCTATTCTACACATACTGCCATAGGGTGGAGAGAAAAACTTGCAGTTTTCAAGCACTTTTTATGCAATTCTATTCATTTTGCCATGGGGCGGAGAGAACAATAGCAGTTTTGCTAAGGTGTGGAAATATATATTTGTAGTTTTAAAGCTAATTTTCTGCAATTCTACACGTTTTGCCATCATTTATTCCATATTCCTGTGATAGCTGGTAGCCCTCTGGAGGCCAGCACATCTGGGCACGTGTCCTGCATGACTGGTTGGTAATTCAGCCAGGATTACTATAAGGTTTAGGTAGCTGGCTAGACCTAGCAATCTAAAAACGTTTCACTGGCATGAATTAATTGAGTGACTGTCAGTGACTGACATAACAAGAGGACCTTGTGTATTCTACTATTCTACCTCTCAACAATAACTTGAGACCCAGACTGTTTCTAAAAAAAAATATATATATATATATACTGTATTTTTTTTTTCAATGACGAGGGGCCGATGGGCCATAAGCGTCGGCTCATGTCTCTGCCTAGCACAATTCACAGGGAGTGACCCCACAGAAAGACAGGGGCATCAGCAGAAAAAGCAGACCAGCAGGGACTGTCAGATGATACTGTATTGTATTCACAGGATTTACTAGACTGTGATCATTTCTTTAATAAGCCTCACAATGCTATAGTACCAGTTTCATTGGCTAAGCAGCACAATATCTGTGTAGGCTATATTGTTGTGTAGGCTATAGTGTTGTACTGTCTGTCCATTATAGTTTAAGATTGGTAAATATATATATATTTAAATCTTATTTAATTGTATGCTCATTTAAATAACAATAGTTGAATGTATGAAAATCAGTGTTCACTTCATTTGGATGTACCTCTAAAATATACATGCAGCACTATCAGTCTGGAGGGCACTGATTTGTCCAATGCTCTTCAATTAAATAATGGCATCTTATCGGAATAAATTGTCAGAAAGGTGACTTTCCGGGAGAGAAATTGAAGACAAAAGGTCCATACGAAGCTCTCTTTGAAGCACGTGATTGGTCGACTTGTTTCCATAGCAGCAAGCAGCATCCCAGACCGAGCCTCTCTCTCTCTCCTCTCCACCAAGGTCGGCAACAGCGGGATCTGTAACTGCCACTCATCCACATACCCTGGAGGGGAGCGTTTCCATCTCAACAAAAATAGTGCACCCTGACCCTCCCTGTACTGAGAACAGAGCTGCCGGGGAGATGAGGGACTCAGGGCCACGGGGTTCATTCTAACCAACAGCTGCGTGTGCACGATCGACCCTCCTTAGTCAAAACCTGTTTTGACGAATCTCTCCCCTACCGTAACTCCATCTTGCTGAGAGGATAATGTAATTATCCGAATGTGTTGTAAAGTCTGAAGCTGAATTTATAATGCTGTTTACCAAGAGGTTATGAGGAATCTTTATAATAACTCCCCAAGTAAATGTTGAAATTATGCATCTCCTCATAGCTGACAGGCTACTCATCCATAACATGTTGCTTCTTTCTGTGGGGATATTGAAAAAGAGCTGTGGATGAAAGTCATTTGTCAATACAATAATACATTATTACGCAATCGTATTACGTAATTATGAAATAGGGATGTATGGAAACAAAGATTATGGATATACTGACAAGATACATATATCCGCCCTAACAATGGGAGTTGTTGTACACAAAGCGGGACGGCGGGCTGTCTAACTCCCGCCTAACCTTTCTTTGGATCGGTGGATACAGTATTGTGATCCATTTTTGAATATTCGACGATGATTTTTGACGCTAACCGCCTGCATTCAATGGAAAGAGATGCTATGCTACTAGCCTCATACTATGAATAATGCATAGCCATCTCAAGACAACTCGCCCAGATGTCTCTTGTGATGTCACGTGTTCTACATATATCGGTATTCGTAACAACTTAAGCATTACGGAACTTCTATTAGATCAAATAAACATCCTGTAGCAAATAAGCCATGTAGCATTTTTTTTCGGTTGACCAAATTCGGCACTCTCATTGACCTCCATACAAAAACTCCTTGCTTGGTGGGAAAAAAACGCCACCAGCTGGAGGGCTTGTCTCTTCCTCTTCCCCACTGATGGAAATTAGATCACATGAATTATCATCCCATTGTCTGTTTAAAGCATATATACAATAGTGATGTATCATTATAAACGTAGACGATAAACATTACGTCAAAAAAAATGCAGCTTTGAGCACCATGCATCTGTCAATCGTTTTTTTTTTTTTACATCTCAGTCGGCCACAAGGATGAGTCAAGGTTGTCCACAGTTGTAAATAGCAGACAGATCAAACCTGCTGAGTATGAGAAATCATGACATAACCACAATTAATTGTTCTCTAGGGAATGCATCAACCAATAATGTTTATTGCAATGCACATTTTGAATAACATAGTATATTTCAAATGTAGTAAGCTTGCCATCAACATGCTTTCTTCTGCTGGCTATAATAGCATTACATCAAAAATATGTGGACTTTCAAGGAGGGGATTCGATTAAGCTGGTTTGTAAGCGTAGTTTTCAGTGGGTGAAAAGGGATTTCATCCGCTCCTGAACCTGGCTGCCACCGGGGCATGAGCTGGGTATCCTGTACTGGCCGACGGCGAAGTCCGCTCAAAACAAAAGTGACGTAGGTTAAGCACGTGGAGTAATAAGTAGGATTCTGTGTTTTCATGGGCAAAAGTTATTGCTTTTGTTGAAAACGATTTATCTGTCGTCCCACTGAAAACTATTTATACACTATTTATACAATTCGAACATATATTTTATGGAAAAAATCTGTATGTTTGTGAACGATGCATTCGGCCTTTTTGACAAAATGATCCAGATTACTTTTCGATTACTTTTCGATTTAAGTAGGGCGCCCCACCTTTTAAAAAAAAATTACATTATTTTTATTATTATTATTATTTTATTAATAACAAATCAATACATAAAGCACATGAGGGAACACAAGCATACATAGATTACAAACAATAGACAATCGAGTTAGGGGGTACAATATCACATTACAATTACACAAGGACCTTAAGGGACATGCATATACTTACAATTCTAACAGCTTTTTAAAATACAGTTCAATTTCTTTTTGTAAGGCGCGCCACCCTCATCGGCATGGCCGGTCCACGTGACGGTCCAAAAGCCGGTGCAACCCGGGACAGTTTAATAGAGTCCTTCACTGTCAAACAGAAGTTCCGCCTATCTCAAATTGATTGGTGGCAGAAGCGATTATTCCAGTCTCATTGGATGTCATCCTGCCAGTTTCCTGACGACCGCAGCATTTCAGGAAGAACATCCAGACTGGTGAAAAGCGTGTTATCCGGTGAACTCTTTTATCTTTATTTTACCGTTCTCAAAGTCATATTTGCACGGTCGAGTTTGAGAACCTAAATTTGTTGCAACTTTTTCAGGTCAGGGGTTTTTGTATGCGACCTTTATAATTAGCTATAGAGAAAAATAAGCAAAAAGGTCGATGCTGGTTTCTCAGTTGGCTAGCTACAGAGTTAACGTTACACGTTTCGAGTTGCTAGCCATAGATTCAGTAAAGAGCAAGATATCTTCACGGTCACAGTGTCAAGCATTAACGTTAGCTACAATGTATCACATTATGCCTGTTGTAGGTCTGTAGGTCCCGCACTCTGCTTCACTTATCCAAACTCAAGTAGCTAAACTAGTACATTGACACTTGCCTTTGAATTTTTCTTAGCCAGTCAGCAGATGACTGTTATAGTATGAATGAATGACATTATGGAGCAGAACCATCGCAGAGTAATTCCAGTGTCTTTGGCAGGACACACTATAAAATATAATGCCCAATATCGATTTCATAATACGATGTCATTTGGTAATTTATCCACTGGGTGGCGATCAAGATCATGTTTTTAATCCTCAAAGTACCATGTATTTTTTTTCTCTACCATTGATCATTCCTTGACAATAGCAGTTGTGCTTTCACATAGTATCTTGAAGCTCTAAAATGAAACTCTTGATATATACATTGCTGAGTAAACCCTATATTCATGGTGATTAGAACCTGGACGCATTAGCATGTTAATTACGAGAGATTAGCAGATAATCCCCAGACCCCTGTTCTATCACTAATTACTCTGACGTTTCCCCTCTGAGTTTAATTGCTATTACAGTACCACCCTTTATATTCCCACAGCAGCACAGTTTGAGAGATGGCGGCTCCCAGAAAGATAGCGTTGTTTCGCCTGCCTTCCCTGCCCACCATTGGGGAGGTAATCAAGCTGTACAAACTGCGAGCAGAGAAACAGCTGTCCCAGAACGTTCTGCTGGACATGAGGCTCACAGGTGAGTCAGCCTTCTCCTCTAGCTGCAATGCACCAACACCTGGTACACTGTGAGGACACAATGGTGTCGTCCCCCCCCCCTGTTCACAACACATTCAGTGTGCCGGACTGCAGTGCTCACATAGGCTTGTTCACAAGCAACAGATACTACTGATGTGATTCTATCAGTGATGCAGTGCTGCAGATCCGTTCTGGTGCCCTTGAACAAGGTTTCTGTTTTAGTACAAAAGCAGCTTAGCCAACTTTGCCAAAGAGCGATAGGAGCCAGGGATATGGTAAAATACCGTGCACCGGCCAACCCTTATTTTGCTTGCAAGACAAATGGAAGACACTTGTTGAAAGGCTTGTAAGATCGACTTGATACATTGTTCACCTTAATATACACAACCCATTCCAATGTTTGTAAGTAATGCACACTGGTCACTGTGTGTTCTGAACTGTGTGTGTAGATAAGATTGTATGCCAGGCAGGCAGTCTGAGGGACGCCCATGTGTGTGAGGTGGGTCCAGGACCTGGAGGGCTGACCCACTCCATCCTCAATGCTGGGGCTGTAGACCTGCTGGTGGTGGAGAAGGACAACCGCTTCATACACGGACTAAACGTAGCTACAGGAGACCAAGCAGGAAGAGTTTGTCTTTAAAATAATTGCCCAAATTGGAAACAGTAAATACTCAAGTGCCTGTAATATGCAAATTCCGTTTCCACAGCTTTTGACTGAAGCAGCACCAAGGAAGCTCAGGTTTGTCCATGGTGACATACTCACATCCAGAATGGACCGAGGATTCCCAAAAGTCATAACCAAGGCATGGGAGGATGGTGAGTGAGATGAAGAAGTAGACTTAGTATTGAGGTAGATTTGCCACTTGCCTGATTGCTTTAAGTCTGGAACACACATTACATTGATTTATGTTTTGTACATTGTGTTGCAACAGTGTGATACTACTGATGAGTTCTAAACTTTAAGTATTGTTAATTATCAGGTATCCTATTGGAATATTGAGTGCCATAGTCTAGTTTCTACACCAGAAGTTAATGGTTATCTAAAGGGGGAACGTATTGTGTAAAGGAAGGGCAATCACATGTGACAGGCACTGATAAGGGTGGAGAGATGTGGTTTATTGAGGAAGGGGGTCGAGGTCAGGTCACATTACGGGAGAAGGAACATTTTATGGCCCGCATCACTTAATTTCCTGTCTAGCAATAATGATGTAATGTTCAGAGAGAAGGAGCACGTCACTCAAATTGGGGTTTATATACCACCACTGGTGGAATCATGTCTTTGTCTTATGCAGCTGTATGACCCAGTGGGTGAATAAACTTAGTTTGAGCTTTACTAATCGTCCGTGAGTTTTACTCGGGTCATTTAGAACCTAACACTACTAAAACTGTCCCTCCAGATCCACCGGACCTGCATATCATTGGGAACCTTCCCTTCAGTGTGTCTACTCCTCTCGTCATCAAGTGGCTGGAGAACATATCCAACAGAACTGGACCCTTTGTTACAGCCAGACCAGACTGACCCTTACCTTTCAGAAGGAGGTGGCAGAGGTGTGTGTGCTGTTTGTTCAATACTGTCTATTCTCACTCGGTCGATGTTCCTGAATCAGTAACTTCTTTTCCAGTCTGATTATTCAGCCCTTTTTTGTTGATCTAACTGCTCAGGGCCAGAAATGACACAACATGTTGTGTTCCCCTCTCCAGAGGTTGACAGCCAGCACAGCCAGCAGGCAGAGGAGTTGTCTGTCCATCATGGCCCAGTACCTCTGTGCTGTCAAGAGCTTCTTCACCATCCCAGGATGGGCCTTCATCCCCAAACTTGAGGTAGGACCCCACGCTCTGCTCTACTCTGCGCGCACACACACACACACACACACACACACACACACACACAGAGAGCATCTTGGCTGTGTATCCAAGTTGATTATGACAATGCTCCGTTTGTGGAGCACACACACTTGTAAATGGGCTCACAATCAGCCACACATCACCCCACACCAGGGGGTAGGACCCCCTATTTACTCTCTGTTCTCCTTCTCTTCCATTGCCCCCTTTTCTGCTGCTGTCACTAGACACGTACAGTTCAAGGGTTCATTACGGCTGTGTTAAATCAATGTTGTCTCAGAAGTGTCTTCAGAATTGTGATACGTTGTTGGGTTATGATGCCTGGTGGATATATATCACACAGCAGTATTGAGGCCCCTTTTTACTGCCTTTTTTCTGTGTAAGGCTGATGAGTTCCAGGGGAATGCTTATTATATAAGATTATAGGCCTAGGCTACTGACTACAGAGAATGTTTCTCTGTTCTTGGGGATGGGCTTTAGGTTGCTGTCTGATGGACTAGGGTCCCCTGAAGAAGAAGTCCCTCTCTAGGAGCCCTCTATGAGTAAATATTTCATCTGTATGGAATGGATGGAGTAAGTGAAGTGAATGAAACTAGGGCTGATTGTTCATTCTCTTAGAAGAAATAGCTCCAATGATTATTTAATCACACAGAGGCAGCTTTTACACCGTGTGTGTGTGTGTAAGTACACGTGACGGTTGTGCGCAGGCGTCTGTGTAAGTATGTGAGTAGTGTGTTTATGCTGCAGTTGTTAATTTGTGCTCATGCATGTTCATCGCACAAACAGTTCTAAGTTGTATTAGTCGTATGTACGGGATACACATGGTATACATCGTCCTACCAAATGTATCGTTGTATTAGTTACACATGGTATACATCGTCCTACCAAATGTATCGTTGTATTAGATACACATGGTATACATCGTCCTACCAAATGTATCGTTGTATTAGATACACATGGTATACATCATAAGAACATAAAGTAAATGGCTCAGTAGAATAAAATACACATTTTAGCATAAGTACACTTGAGATAAAAAGGTGCTATCTAGAACCTAAAAGGGTCCCCAAAGGATAACCATTTGAAGAGCCCTTTTTGGTTCCAGCCAAAGAACCCTTTTGGAATTGGTTTTTCTAAGAGTGTATTATACAGGGTGGCACAACTCATAGTCCAATATTTCCACATGTTTTAGAGAAAGTGTTTAAATTGTGCTGTATTTAGCTATCATTATAAGAGTCTGGTAGCAGCAGCAGTGATGTGTGTGTAGTATGAATGCGCGTGTGTGTGTGTTAAGGTGCTAAGGTGCGGAGAATCAAATCAAACGTTATTTGTCACATGCGTTGAATACAACAGGTGTAGTAGACCTTACAGGGAAATGCTGAATACAACAGGTGTAGTAGACCTTACAGTGAAATGTTGAATACAACAGGTGTAGTAGACCTTACAGTGAAATGTTGAATACAACAGGTGGAGTAGACCTTACAGTGAAATGTTGAATACAACAGGTGTAGTAGACCTTACAGTGAAATGTTGAATACAACAGGTGGAGTAGACCTTACAGTGAAATGTTGAATACAACAGGTGGAGTAGACCTTACAGTGAAATGCTGAATACAACAGGTGGAGTAAACCTTACAGTGACATGCTGAATACAACAGGTGGAGTAGACCAAATGTTGAATACAACAGGTGGAGTAGACCTTACAGTGAAATGTTGAATACAACAGGTGGAGTAAACCTTACAGTGAAATGCTGAATACAACAGGTGGAGTAGACCTTACAGTGAAATGCTGAATACAACAGGTGGAGTAGACCTTACAGTGAAATGCTGAATACAACAGGTGGAGTAGACCTTACAGTGAAATGCTGAATACAACAGGTGGAGTAGACCTTACAGTGAAATGCTGAATGCAACAGGTGGAGTAGACCTTACAGTGAAATGCTGAATGCAACAGGTGGAGTAGACCTTACAGTGAAATGCTGAATACAATAGGTGTAGTAGACCTTACAGTGAAATGCTGAATACAACAGGTGTAGTAGACCTTACAGTGAAATGCTGAATACAACAGGTGGAGTAGACCTTACAGTGAAATGCTGAAAACAACAGGTGTAGTAGACCTTACAGTGAAACGCTGAATACAACAGGTGTAGTAGACCTTACAGTGAAATCCTGAATACAACAGGTGGAGTAGACCTTACAGTGAAATGCTGAATACAACAGGTGTAGTAGACCTTACAGTGAAATGCTGAATACAACAGGTGTAGTAGACCTTACAGTGAAATGTTGAATACAACAGGTGGAGTAGACCTTACAGTGAAATGCTGAATACAACAGGTGTAGTAGACCTTACAGTGAAATGTTGAATACAACAGGTGTAGTAGACCTTACAGTGAAATGCTGAATACAACAGGTGGAGTAGACCTTACAGTGAAATGCTGAATACAACAGGTGGAGTAGACCTTACAGTGAAATGCTGAATACAACAGGTGGAGTAGACCAAATGTTGAATACAACAGGTGGAGTAGACCTTACAGTGAAATGTTGAATACAACAGGTGGAGTAGACCTTACAGTGAAATGCTGAATACAACAGGTGGAGTAGACCTTACAGTGAAATGCTGAATACAACAGGTGGAGTAGACCTTACAGTGAAATGCTGAATACAACAGGTGTAGTAGACCTTACAGTGAAATGCTGAATACAACAGGTGGAGTAGACCTTACAGTGAAATGCTGAATGCAACAGGTGGAGTAGACCTTACAGTGAAATGCTGAATACAACAGGTGTAGTAGACCTTACAGTGAAATGCTGAATACAACAGGTGTTGTAGACCTTACAGTGAAATGCTGAAAACAACAGGTGGAGTAGACCTTACAGTGAAATGTTGAATACAACAGGTGGAGTAGACCTTACAGTGAAATCCTGAATACAACAGGTGGAGTAGACCTTACAGTGAAATGTTGAATACAACAGGTGTAGTAGACCTTACAGTGAAATCCTGAATACAACAGGTGGAGTAGACCTTACAGTGAAATGCTGAATACAACAGGTGGAGTAGACCTTACAGTGAAATGTTGAATACAACAGGTGGAGTAGACCTTACAGTGAAATGTTGAATACAACAGGTGGAGTAGACCTTACAGTGAAATGCTGAATACAACAGGTGGAGTAAACCTTACAGTGAAATGCTGAATACAACAGGTGGAGTAGACCAAATGTTGAATACAACAGGTGGAGTAGACCTTACAGTGAAATGTTGAATACAACAGGTGGAGTAGACCTTACAGTGAAATGCTGAATACAACAGGTGGAGTAGACCTTAGAGTGAAATGCTGAAAACAACAGGTGTAGTAGACCTTACAGTGAAATGCTGAATACAACAGGTGTAGTAGACCTTACAGTGAAATGCTGAATACAACAGGTGGAGTAGACCTTACAGTGAAATGCTGAATGCAACAGGTGGAGTAGACCTTAGAGTGAAATGCTGAATGCAACAGGTGTAGTAGACCTTACAGTGAAATGCTGAATACAACAGGTGTTGTAGACCTTACAGTGAAATGCTGAAAACAACAGGTGGAGTAGACCTTAGAGTGAAATGCTGAATACAACAGGTGGAGTAGACCTTACAGTGAAATGCTGAATACAACAGGTGGAGTAGACCTTACAGTGAAATGCTGAATACAACAGGTGTAGTAGACCTTACAGTGAAATGCTGAATACAACAGGTGTAGTAGACCTTACAGTGAAATGCTGAATACAACAGGTGTTGTAGACCTTACAGTGAAATGCTGAAAACAACAGGTGGAGTAGACCTTACAGTGAAATGCTGAATACAACAGGTGGAGTAGACCTTACAGTGAAATGCTGAATACAACAGGTGGAGTAGACCTTACAGTGAAATGCTGAATACAACAGGTGTAGTAGACCTTACAGTGAAATGCTGAATACAACAGGTGTTGTAGACCTTACAGTGAAATGCTGAAAACAACAGGTGTAGTAGACCTTACAGTGAAATGCTGAATACAATAGGTGTAGTAGACCTTACAGTGAAATGTTGAATACAACAGGTGTAGTAGACCTTACAGTGAAATGCTGAATACGACAGGTGTAGTAGACCTTACAGTGAAATGCTGAATACGACAGGTGTAGTAGACCTTACAGTGAAATGCTGAATACGACAGGTGTAGTAGACCTTACAGTGAAACGCTGAATACGACAGGTGTAGTAGACCTTACAGTGAAACGCTGAATACGACAGGTGTAGTAGACCTTACAGTGAAACGCTTACTTACAAGCCCTTAACCAACAATGCAGTTCAAAAAGAGTTAAGAATATATTTACCAAATAATCTAAAAAGCAACACAATAAAATAACAAGGCCATATACAGGGGGTACAGGTTGGTTGAGGTCATTTGTACATGTAGGTAGGGGTGAAGTGACTATGCATAGAATCAGCAGGTGGTCAGTCCAGTTCAAGTGTTAAGCAGTCTGATGGCTTGTAGATAGAAACTGACTCTGAGCCTGTTGGTATCAAACCTCATGATCCGATACCATCTGCCTGACGGTAAAGGAGAGAACAGTTTGTGGCTGGGGTCTGTGGGGTCCTTGATGATTTTGCAGGCCTTTTTTAGGCACTGTTTTGAGTAGATTTTCTGGATGGGTGGGAGCATGGTCCCAGTGATGTAGTGGACCGTCTTCATCACCTGCTGGAGGGCCTTGCGGTCGTGGATGGAGCAATTCCAGTACCAGGCCATCATGCCACTGTTTAGGACGCTCTCGATGGTGCAGCGTTAGTATTTGTAGATGATTGCACAGGGTCTCATGCCAAATTTCTACATCCGCCATAGGAAGTAGAGACGCTGTTGCGCCCTCTTGATAAGAGTAGTGGTGGTGTTGGTCCATGATAAGTCCTCTGTGATGTGGACGGCGAGGAACTTAAAACTCATGACTCTCTACTGCAGTCCCGTTGATGTGGTTTGAGGCATGTTACCTCTGCTTCCTGAAGTCAACAATCAACTCCTTTGTTTTGCTGACGTTGAGGGAGAGGTTGTCATGACACCACAATGCCAGTTTTACTTACCTCCTCCCTATAGGCTGACTCGTCGTTGTTGGTTATCAGCAAACTTGATGATGGAGTTGGTGTCTAGGGAGAGTGGATGTCTAAGACAAATAATGGGTATTTCATGAGCTGGTCTCCTGCTGATGACATAAGACTGAACAGCACATTGTTGTTCATTCTGTGATTTTATACACAATAATATATATATACCTTCACATGTTCATGTAAATAAACTCAGCAAAAAAATAAACGTTTACTGTGTTTTATTTTCAGCAAACTTAACGTGTCAGTATTTGTATGAACATAAGATTCAACAACTAAGACATAAACTGAACAAGTTCCACAGACATGTGACTAACAGAAATGGAATAATGTGTCCCTGAACAAAGGGGGGTCAGAATCAAAAGTAACAGTCAGTATCTGGTGTGGCCACCAGCTGCATTAAGTACTGCAGTGCATCTCCTCCTCATGGACTGCACCAGATTTGCCAGTTCTTGCTGTGAGATGTTACCCCACTCTTCCACCAAGGCACCTGCAAGTTCCTGGACATTTCTGGGGGGAATGGCCCTAGCCCTCACCCTCTGATCCAACAGGTCTCAGATGTGCTCAATGGGATTGAGATCCAGGCTCTTCGCTGGCCATGGCAGAACACTGACATTCCTGTCTTGAAGGAAATCACGCACAGAACGAGCAGTATGGCTGGTGGCATTGTCATGCTGGAGGGTTATGTCAGGAAGAGCCTGCAGAAAGGGTTCCACATGAGGGAGGAGGATGTCTTCCCTGTAACGCACAGCATTGATTGCCTGCAATGGAATCAAGCTCAGTCCGATGATGCTGTGACACACCGCCCCAGACCATGACGGACCCTCCACCTCCAAATCGATCCCGCTCCAGAGTACAGGCCTCGGTGTAACGCTCATTCCTTTGACGATAAATGCCAATCCGACCATCACCCCTGGTGAGACAAATCCGCAACTCATCAGTGAAGAGCTCTTTTTGCCAGTCCTGTCTGGTCCAGCGACGGTGGGTTTGTGCCCGTAGGTGACGTTGTTGCCAGTGATGTCTGGTGAGGACCTGCAATACAGGGACAGTCTGAGCACTGATGGAGGGATTGTGCATTCCTGTTGTAACTCGGGCAGTTGTTGTTGCCATCCTGTCCTGCAGGTTTGATGTTCGGATGTACCGATCCTGTGCAGGTGTTGTTACACGTGGTCTGCCACTGCGAGGATGATCAGCTGTCCATCCTTTCTCCCTGTTGCGCTGTCTTAGGCGTCTCACAGTACGGACATTGCAATTTATTGCCCTGGTCACATCTGCAGTCCTCATGCCTCCTTGCAGCATGCCTAAGGTACGTTCAAGCAGATGAACAGGGACCCTGGGCATCTTTCTTTTGGTGTTTTTCAAAGTCAGTAGAAAGGCCTCTTTTAGTGTCCTAAGTTTTCATAACTGTGACCTGAATTGCCTACCGTCTGTAAGCTTTTAGTTTCTTAACGACTGTTCCACAGGTGCATGGTCATTAATTGTTTATGGTTCATTGAACAAGCATGGGAAACAGTGGTTAAACCCTTTACAATGAGGATCTGTGAAGTTATTTGGATTTTACAAATTATCTTTGAAGACAGGGTCCTGAAAAAGGGACGTTTCTTTTTTTGCTGAGTTTATAATAATTCATAACACACTGACTAATGGAAGACTGGTGTTACAGGAATTCCTGTGGATGAACAGTGAAATAGACCATAAATCAATAATAAACAAAATAATAATAATTAGGTGTGTGTTTATATTTGTCCTATTTCAAATGTACAAGTGTGTATTAATATGCATGTGTGAATTGGAAATGTGTTTTTTGCATATCCCACTCTCCCTGAGACACCCTCAAATTGTGGGATCACAGCCAGGGTCTGCCATTATCAACTTAGGCCCTGAAGCAATTAGGGTTAAAGTGCTTTGCTCATGGGCACATTGACAGATTTTTCACATTGTCTACTCAGGGATTCGAACTAGCGACATTTCGGTTACTGACACAAAGCTCTAACTGCTAGGCTACCTACCGCCCTTACAATACTGTATATACTTATGTTTTGTGTAAATATAGGTCCTTAAGTTCTACCAAAAGGGTGAGAGGGTGTTTCTAGATTAGTCTCATTTTCATGTCCCCTGAGGCCTGTTTAGCTGGATTTGTGCAAAATCTTTGTTCATAGCCGCTTACACAGAGTGTTTTTATCAATACCTTGAAGTGCACTCGTGGGCAAAGGTAGGACTGATATTAAGTGCTTGAGGCAGTGCAGTACGAGAGTACATTCGGCCAAGACATCTACTACTGGCCATAACCATTGTTAAGAAGCAATGCACATGAAGTAGGGTGTATGATGGAGAGCTGTATTCCTGAAGGCTGTGCCTCTCTGTGTCTTTCTGTTTGTCCACACCGTCTGCTGAGGCCTGGTGGAGCAGCACGAGGTCTTAGACCGAGGAGAATGTGCACATAGCCAAGCTAGACAAATCCAACATCCGCTCTACATTCTAATTGTTGGTATTATCTTGCTCTCTCTGTAGCTTTGGATCGCTAATTGTGTGTTTTTATGAATAGGGATTTGCTCTTATTGAAGTTTCACTTATGATTTTTTCTTTATTCCTGGCAGATATCAGTCACGTGAACTATAACCCGGTTCTGGTGTGTGTGATGTGTGTATTAAAATCTGTAGGAACGGGTTAATACAGACGAAGGAACGTTGCTGCTGTGTAGCTGGAATAATGTTGTTCAGCAGTTCTGAGAAAATGTGTCACAAATAACTGTGTGTAACACACTGAGATCTCCCATTTTTACAGTACATCACACCAGAAGCAGGGGCTATGTTACCTATATAACAATTAGCAGTGTAACCTCCTCACCTTTTGTGAAAATGCGTTTAATAGTTGTACTCTCTAACCAACGAACAGAGAACATCATTGAACCTTATAAAACTCATTGGTGAGAAAATGGCAATTGGATGAAAAAACCCATTAGTGGATTTAGTGGTTAATCCATTTTAACATGAGGGAAAGAGAGGCACATTGTAGCTGACTGGTGATAAGAAGAAACAATAATCCATTTTACATTTGCAGCTGCTGGTCCATATTGTCGTGACTCAGGCTTTATCCTTTGTGTTATTTCATCTGTTGCCATGCGTGTTCTCACCCCTGGAAGGAATGCACTGACTACCTCTGTCACATTGACTGAGTCTGATTGTCCTTGAAGGCTTCCATCCAGTGTGATTGGATGACTCCTCGTTTTCCCTCCGGTCCATTGTGCCCTAGGTCTGCCTGTCACGGATCACATTCACACCCCTCTTTCTCCTCCTTGATTAGCTTTGCGTGTTAATATACATATTCAAGAAGAAAATACAAAATGGCTGCTTGTGGCAAATACAGGTCACTTGTAAATTGCAAATTACATTTTTATGTTCCCGAAAAAACAAAAAAGGTGTTATTGGCTTAGTAGAAATGACAAAGTACATAAATGGCTGTCTGTCTGATTAAATATTCTGACGGAGGGTCAATGGGTTTGTGACCTCGGCCACAGAGATTTGAGACCGTTTGACATCCCTTCAACATTATCGCCAACCCTGCGTTTTTCAGCCAACCCTGCCTTTCCTAAAATGGAGGTTACTTCAGACAAAGAGAGGAAAGAATGTTAGTGAGACTTGCCCATCCAATTTGCCCCGGCCTCCTCTCCTCTAGCCTGCACAGTTCTTTCCTGGCAGAGTGTGATTAAAATCTGCCTGTCTCTGTCATTAACGGGTCTATAAGTCGCTCAATAGCTGCTCCATCACGTCCTAGAGGGCTGCTTCTCCACAGTAGACCCACGGGCCTCCAAGCTCCACAGACAGAAAGAGAAAGCTTGAAAGAGGGAGAGAATGGGATGTGGAGCGAGTTGGTGGGAGTGATTGAGCTGAGAAGAGAGGTGGAGAGATTGGAAGACAGTGGGAGAGAGCAGTAGGAGATAAGAGTGGGAATGCTGCAACAGTCAGTGTGTACTCCACATGCAGTAGGAAAGGTAGGAGAGGAGAATGTCCGGAGACAGATTCCTGACGTTGATTGATCTGAAGGGAGAGTGAAGCGTACCTCCAGCAGATGGTTGTCTGGGGCCGTCACCAGCCATCCTGAGTAATGGCTGCATCAGCGATCGGCTACCCACCCTGCTTCCCTAGCTCCAGTCTCTGAGGGGGAGGGCCGTACTGATGTTTTCCTTGTACACAGCCCCTACTGATTTACTTTAAAAAAATGTTTCATATTGTTTGTTACTTTGCGAAAAAAGGCGTGCGTTACTTTCAGAATTATATTTCTACCAAACATTGCTATTCATAGATTCTGTGATGGGAAAGCCTTTTATGGGCTTTGCTGTCTACTGGAAAGTGTGCCCTCTATACATCTTTATGGGTCCATGTACTGTACGTAGCTCGAGAGAGATTTTTAATGAAAAGATAGTTAATCTGTACAGATGTCGTAGTAACCTAAAAAAATGTTAAACAAATCAAAATATATTTTAGATTCTTCAAAGTATCCACCCTTTGACTTGAAGACAGCAGTGGTGTAAAGTACTTTAAAGTACTACTTAAGTTGTTTTTTGTGATGTCTAACTTTACTTTCTCTACTACATTCCTAAAGAAAACAATGTACTCCATACATTTTCCCTGACACCCTTAAGTACTCGTTGCATTTTGAATGCTTAGCAGGAAAATGGTCCAATTCACGCTCTTATCAAGAGAACATCCCTGCTCATCCCTACTGCCTCCGATTTGGTGCACTTACTAAACACATACTTCATTTGTAAATTATGTCTGCGTATTGGAGTGTGACCCTGACTATCCGTAAATTAAAAAAGCAAGAACCTTGCCGTCTGGTTTGCCTGAACTCAGTTGTGAGTGTTGCAACCAAGGATAGATGATTTTTACACACTTCAGCACTCCGTGATCTTGTTCTGTGAGCTTGTGTGGCCTACCACTTTGCAGCTGAGCCGTTGTTGCTGCTAGACGTTTCCACTTCACAATAACAGCACTTACAGTTGACCGGGGCAGCTCTAGCAGGGCAGACATTTTACAGACGGACTTGTTAGAAAGGTGGCATCCTATGATGGTGCCATGTTGAAAGTCACTGAGCTCGTCTGTACGGGCCATTCTACTGCCAATGTTTGTCTATGGAGAGGGCATGGCTGTGTGCTCTATTTTCTACACCTGTCAGCAACAGGTGTGGCTGAAGTAGCCGAATCGACTGATTTGAAGGAGTGTCCACATACGTTTAGTGTATATACCAGGAAGTGTCAGAGGAAAGGCCTAAAAATGGTCAGACTCCAGCCACCCAAGTCAGACTGTTCTTTCTGCTACAGCATGACAAGCAGTACCGATGCACCAAGTCTGGAACCAACAGGACCCTGAACACCTTCTACCCTCAAACCATAAGTCTTGTGAAGTAGTTGACCAAATAGCTACCCGGACCATCTGCATTGACCCTTTTTTCACCAACTCCTTTGACTCATCATATACGCTACTGTTTCTGTTACTTTATAGTTATAGCGAAGTTATTATCATTGTGTGTATTATTACGCGTGCTTACTCTTCTATTCATTTAGTTTTTACATTGTACTACAGCACACAATTCATCTAGGCCTTTTCCTATCCTAATATAATGGGGTCAACCATGGTATTACCAGAGTATAGGAAAGATAACGCCTGAAGGCTTCTACCTGATACATCATAGTTCCAAGGTAAATTTTATAAACAATTTTGAATCTTCCCTTAAACAAAATGCCTAGGTTGGCAGAGTTGGCTTATCAACATCTTGATAGTTGACATGTGTTTTTCTTTCTATTGCCCCTCCTATCTGAAATGAACGCGGGGTTAGCTGGGATTCAATGCTGGCAGATTCACATGAACATCATCCACACCAAGAAACATTTAGGTATTCTGAAATAGCTGAGGAATCCTGGCCATGTTCCAGGAAAAGACGGTCAGCTTCAAACAGGCAATTGCAGGCGGATTCCTTGAAACACTATGCAAATTCTGAGAAAAAGGAGCTACAGTGCCTTCAGAAAGTATTCACACCCCTTGACCTTTTCCAGATGTTGTTGTGTCACAGCCTGAATTTAAAATGCATTAAACTAAGATTTTGTGTCACTGGCCTACACACAAGACCCCATAATGTTTTTGAATGACTACCTAATTTCTGTACCCCACACATCTGTAAGGTCCCTCAGTCAAGCAGTGAATTTCAAACACAGATTCAACCACAAAGACCAGGGTGGTTTCCCAATGCCTCACAAAGAAGGGCACCTACAGTATTGGTAGACAGGTAAAAAAAAGAAATAGAAACAGATATTGAATATCCTTCTGAGCATGGGAAAGTTATTAATTACACATTGGATGGTGTATCATTACAACCAGTCACTACAAAGATATGTACTTTCTGTCCTGAATACAAAGTGTTATGTTTGGGGGAAAAACCAACACAACACATCACTGAGTACCACTCTTCATTTTCAAGCATGGTGGTTGCCGCATCATGTGGCTGCATTGCGTTATGGGTATGCTTGTCATCGGCAAGGACTAGGGAGTTTTTGGGGGGGATAAAAATAAACGGAATAGAGCTTAGCACAGGCAAAATCCTAGAGGAAAACCTGGTTCAGTCTGCTTTCAAACAGACACTGAGAGACAAATGAATCTTTCAGCAGGACAATAACCTGAAAGACCAAAAATACACTGGAACTGCTTACCAAGATGACATTGAATGTTCCTGAGTGGCCTAGTTACAGTTAAATCAGCTTGAAAATCTAACGCAAAGCTTGAAAATGTTTGTCTAGCAATGATCAACAACCAACTTAACAGAGCTTGGAGAATATTTTTAATAATAATGTGCAAATATTGTAAAATCCAGGTGTGCAAAGCTCTTAGACTCACCCAGAAAGACTCACAGCTGCAATCACTGCCAAATGTGATTCTAACATGTATTGACTCAGGTGTGTGAATACTTATGTACGTGAGAGATATCTGTATTTCATTTTCAATATATTAGCAAAAAAATGTGTATTGTGTGTATATTAAATATATTGAATCTATTTTTAAATTCGGGCTGTAAAACATCAAAATGTAGAATAAGTTGAGGGGTATGAATACTTTCTGAAGGCTCTGTATAGTATTGAAAGGATCAATACAAAAGCTGTTAACTCTGTGTGTTTTATTTTTAAAGATTTTAATTAAAAAGGTCAAGCACTGTGATTTTACATTTTTCATTTCAGCCTGTTCAGTGGGCACTTCAGCTGAGCGGTGTGCTTTTCACATATACACACAAAATAGAAAGCCTGGGCTGCTAGAAAAAAACATGGTCTGTGCCAACAAACAAAAAAAGGTTTGATTCATTTGTTTCCAGCTAAAGTAATACAATTACTGTAGATCAAAAAAAATATTTGCAATGCAAGAACAATATAATTGTTTTCTGATTCTCCAAATGCCATAACCAACTCTGATTTTCTGTTTGGTTCATTCAGAACAGCCCTGGAAACGATACCTAATAACTACGTGTGAGGAAAGGTCTGTTTCAATAGAGACCTTTTTCTATTCATCACTGTCATGTAGTGGACCTTACCTTTAGCCAATCTTTTTAGTGCCGTAACTCTTCTAATGCTTCTGGTGATCTGAAATATTCAAATGCTTCTTTGAACTGTCAGGGTGTCTTTGTCATCTTGCTGAGCTCATACTGCTTCTCTCAGCACTTCCCTGCCACAGCAAGGTCATTGCCATTACTCCCCAGCCTCCGATGTGTACTGGAACAGGAGGGTAAAGTCTTGGACAATGCAAGGTCATTGCCATTACTCCCCAGCCTCCGATGTGTACTGGAACAGGAGGGGCAACGTCTTGGACAATGCAAGGTCATTGCCATTACTCCCCAGCCTCCGATGTGTACTGGAACAGGAGGGCAACGTCTTGGACAATGCAAGGTCATTGCCATTACTCCCCAGCCTACGATGTGTACTGGAACAGGAGGGCAACGTCTTGGACAATGCAAGGTCATTGCCATTACTCCCCAGCCTCCGATGTGTACTGGAACAGGAGGGTAAAGTCTTGGACAATGCAAGGTCATTGCCATTACTCCCCAGCCTCCGATGTGTACTGGAACAGGAGGGTAAAGTCTTGGACAATGCAAGGTCATTGCCATTACTCCCCAGCCTCCGATGTGTACTGGAACAGGAGGGCAACGTCTTGGACAATGCAAGGTCATTGCCATTATTCCCCAGCCTCCGATGTGTACTGGAACAGGAGGGCAACGTCTTGGACAATGCAAGGTCATTGCCATTACTCCCCAGCCTCCGATGTGTACTGGAACAGGAGGGCAACGTCTTGGACAATGCAAGGTCATTGCCATTACTCCCCAGCCTCCGATGTGTACTGGAACAGGAGGGGCAACGTCTTGGACAATGCAAGGTCATTGCCATTACTCCCCAGCCTACGATGTGTACTGGAACAGGAGGGCAACGTCTTGGACAATGCAAGGTCATTGCCATTACTCCCCAGCCTCCGATGTGTACTGGAACAGGAGGGCAACGTCTTGGACAATGCAAGGTCATTTTCAGCTGCTGTCGATGACCGTACTATATCACCAATATGGACTCTCATGAGGATGATGGTTGTCCAGAAGAAAATGCCTTGCATTAAAGTAAGGTGAAATATTGGCATGCCTTGGGTGATTGTTCTCAGCGATGCATTACAGCACTATGGTTATTGCTGATGGGGTTTTGATGAGCGGTAGGGCGTTGAGATTCTTGGCCCAGCGTATATTTATCTTTATACCTGCCAACATCATGACTTCAGAGCTGCTTCACGGCTAAATGCTTGTTAGTGATATCCTTATTATGAAACATGCATTTTTAGTTAACTGGCTGTAAAATGTTATCGGTTTAAAAATGATATCGATAAACAGCTGATTTGATTTAGAGCCTCAACCACATACATCTACAGACTATCACGCATCTCGCTGTTACTGAGAGTGCGCAGTGCAAGTCAACTTGACGCTCAGAGTGCGCAGTGCAATATCAGTCTTGACGCTCAAGGTGGGATATACAGTTGGATTAACTCCTGTGCCTGCAGGGTTCAAAGTTCTCCTCTCAGCCCACATCCCTGGTCTGTGATGACGGCATCTCAGGGTGAAACCCTTTGAAGGGAATGTAGGATAAATACACAGAGGAGCGGATCTTATTAACATTTACCCAAGAGGGGAGCTGCTATTTGATCTCCACTCTGTTGCATAACCAAGAGGAGAGAACGCCTTGAATAATCCATGTTTGTTTCAAGAAAGCCACATATCTCCGAACTTCCCACCGTCGACTTGGCTGTAATCAGCTGTAACGAGACGCGAGATTCTCATTACTATCTATACAGAACAAAAATATAAACGCAACATTTTCAAAGATTTTACTGATTTACAGTAGATTTTACTGAGTTACAGTTAATATAAGAAAATCTGTCAATTGGATTTCACTTGACTGGGAATACAGATATGCATCTGTTGGTCACAGATGCCTTTAAAAAAATAATAATTAAAAAGTAGGGCCATGGATCAGAAAACCAGTCCGTATCTGGGGTGACCACCATTGGCCTCATGCAGTGCAACACATCTCCTTCACATAGAGTTGACCATTTTGTTGATTGTGGCCTGTGGAATGTTGTCCCACTCCTCTTCAATGTCTGTGCGAAGTTGCTAGATATTGGCAGGAACTGGAACACAGTCGTGCATGTCGATCCAGAGCATCCCAAACATGCTTGAAACATGTAAAGTGTTGGTCCTATGTTTCAAGAGCTGAAAAAAAGATAATCCCCGAAATTTCCATACGCACAAAAATGTTGTGCACAAATTTGTTTACATACCTGTTAGTGAGCATTTCTCCTTTACTAAGATTATCCATCCACCTGACAGGTGTGGCATATCAAAAAGCTGATTAAACAGCATTATCATTACAAAGGTGCACCTTGTGCTGGGGACAATAAAAGGACACTTTAAAATGTGCATTTCTGTCACACAACAATGCCACAGATGTGTCAAGTTTTGAGGGAGTGTGCTGACTGCAGGAATGTCCAACAGAGCTGTTGCCAGAGAATTGAATGTTCATTTCTCTACCATAAGCTGCCTCCAATGTCGTTTTAGAGAATTTGTCAGTATGTCACAACCGCAGACCACATGTAACCACGCCAGCCAAGGACCTCCACATCTGGCTTCACTTGCAGGATCCTCTGACTGGGCCTGGTTCCCCAGTGTGTGGGCCTATACCCTCACAGGACCACCCATGGCTGTGCCCCTGCCCAGTCATGTAAAATCTATAAATTAGGACCTAATTTATTTAAATTGACTGATTTCCTTAATTGAACTGTAACTCAGTAAAATATTGGAAATTATTGATGTTGCGTTTCATATTTTTGTTCAGTATAGTTTTCTTGAACCTTATTTTTGAAACAGTTTTCTAAATGTTGTTAAATGTGATGTTCTGGTGCCTCTAGTGCGATTCAGGAAGCTGATTGAGGACCTTATTACTAATAAATGTGTTTTTTATGACCGCGTTTTCTTTCTGCTTGTATTTTGATGTGTGTATATTATGTATTTCGGGGCTCATCTATAAAATAAACCTTGGTCTCAGTATAACTCTGATAAAATAAAATAAACAAACAGTGATTTATGGGCTCCCGAGGCACTACATCTCAGTGCAAGAGGCATCACTACAGTCCCTGGTTTGATTCCAGGCTGTATCACATCTGGCCGTGATTGGGAGTCCCATAGGGCGGCGCACAATTGTCCCAGCGTCATCTGGGTTTGGCTGGGGTAGGCTGTCATTGTAAATAAGAATTTGTTCTTAACTGACTTGCCTAGTTAAATAAAGGTTCAATTAAAAATGTGTATATATATATATAAACAAAAACAATCGAGACCTACAGTGATTTAAAAATACAATTATAAATACCGCATTCAGGCTTTAAAGCATCTACTTCATGTATGAAAAGCAGGGATTTATTCCCCAGCTGGAAGTAAGACCAGTATTTGTGGGGTCTTAGTATTGGATATTTCTCTCCAGTCTGACTTGGCATTACTCTTCATATGAGTCAGATTGCGAGGCTGTTTTGATGCCCAATGGCTAATGGGATGCTCGGTGGAACCAGAGGAAGGGATGGGGGGGTGCAGATTGCACTCCATGTTACCCATGCTGACTGACTGGCTTTATATTCCAGTCTAATTGTACAAATGTTGCAGCAGCTAACCTACACATGCTGTCATTCATTATCATTCTGTTCACACTCAGACAAAATAATCCCCATTTGCCACAACTCTCACAGGGTTAGTTATTTCATGCCACTTGCTGATGCTCTCTCCATACCTCTGAAGTATTGTGTTTACATCTCGGAGAGAGAGCTGGATTCTGAACGTGCTTTATGGAGAGTGTTTCGGCTTTTTTCATCCAATTTGCAGACGGTATGTAATGTTTTATGGATACGTGTTCATGAAGGGAGTGAAACCTCCGTCTCTTCTTAGAGCTGTTTTTCAGAGAGCTGCTGTGTGTGTGTGTGTGTGTGTATATAGAGGCTATAAGAACAGTATGAAGAGACAGCCTGCCTGCTTACGCACGGTACAACCAGTACCTTCCAGAAATCTGTGTTTTTGGCAGGAAGCTGAGAGCCATCTCGAACTGCTCACACACGTATACACAGTCATTTAATATAGCCATATTGCCCTGCTTCCACAAAATATTTTTTTATTGGTAAAAAATATAACTACTTGCACAAGCACATTTAGACAACAGTAACCAGAACACTTGAACTGTTGAAAATCCTCTGGCAAATTAAGAAGTGCTGAAGCATCCACGAAAATAAGCTGCAATTATCAAAATGATAATTCCTGTCTTGGTTCTGCAGGAGAGCTGCAGCTGTTTAGACATCTAGACCATTTGAAGCTAATGAAATGGTGCGCTGGCTGAGGAACAGGCTGCACATCTACACAACGGAACAAACCTCCAGCTCACATTGGCCTGCTCAAATCACATCAGACAGAAATGGCTTTGCTCTTTTTCAGACTGCCAGTTGTGTTACGTACATTTGAACCGGTCCAGAGGACTTGCAATGCTCAGCCGCTTGAAACAAACTGCGCTGTCCAACAAGGTAACACAAGCAAAGGTGCAGTCAAGTAGTCTTCTTATGAAGAAGATGCAGTGTATGAACATGATAAAAGACATTTGAACTAAATAGGAAAGAAAGTTACCTTGGCAGAAAAAAATCTAATTACGTCCACAAATGTCCTAGCCAAATGCATACTGTTGTCTGCAGAAGCACGATTTAAACATTACAACCAATAAAAAATAAACAAGTGTTCAAGGCTTTCCCGACGAAATCAGAATTGTTTATGCGTCTGAAATGATTGTGTGCTTTGGAATAATAAGGTTGAAAAAAGAACCATGGAAAGCTGCATCCTACTGTACACAAGTGTCTAGCTTACTCAAGACTTGGCCTCGCACAACAAATAATTACTCCATAAAACCATATGCCAATGTATAATTCACATACAAACAAATGTAATAAAAGTAAACCGTATGAACTACATGCAGTATCAAACTTGACAGGAGTTGATTTGGCACATTCTCCAACACGTATGTGTTGGTATGTATTCAGATTGTTCACGAGGGCACATTGACATTCTGTCATCATTTTATTGCATTTGTGCCTGGGCATTGGGCAGTGTATTATTATACTGATGCCCAGTCCGGTCCTCTCTTCTCTATACATGGGGTATGAAACAGGCTGCCAGGACCTCTAGTGATGCCTCCAGTGTGCAGGCAGCCGCCTGCAGGTGGCGAGCTGGGCTTAGCCATCTGCTCGCCCTGTAAAAAACAGTGTTAGAGAACGAACACGCGGTCTGCGCCACACATCACTGCCAGGGCCTGTCACCAGAGCAGCCATTTCAGGCCGGAGACAGCACATCTTCCCTTCCTCTCAGCTGTGTACAGACACACATGAGAACTTGACTGTGTTAAAGCGCAGTAGCAGCCCTGAGAAATGAGTTGGTGGCGGGGGTTGTGTGTGTGTGTGTGTGTGTGTGCTGACCAGCATGTTCTTAACATGCAACAGTGTTCCCTGTCAGTCAGAGAGAAATGCTGCTTTACTTCCCTTTAGAAAAATACTGCTATAGATGGAGAGACCAGGGAGAGGTAGAGGAGAGCGAAGCTGACAGGTACTATAGGAAAGATGAGAATGGCACAGAGAAGTTGCTTTAACTTTAGATTTAACTTTAGCCACACAATCTCCTGCAGGTGCTGAACAGTAGCATATGCACTGCTGACGCACTAAACGTCACATAGTGGAATACCTCAAACCGTTTTCTAGATTTGGAGGCACATCTGCCACACTGCTGCAGTTAATAATATATACCATTTAGCAGACGATTTTATCCAAAGCGACTTAGTCAAGCGTGTATACATATTACGTATGGGTGGTCCCGGGAATCGAAACCCACTATCCTGGCATTGCAAGCGCCATTTTCTACCTACTGATCTACAATTCTAATAATCAGCCTGACTTTTCAAAACACAGCCCTTTTTCCCCATAACACTAATTGCATGTCAGACACAGTGTAATATGGGACAACATAAAGAGAGCATTTCCCAGACAGACCTGGGTGTAACGGTGGCTTGGTGCTTCCTGTCACTAGGCTAATAAAGGGGATTAGTGAAGCAGCTGTGCATGTGTGGAGGCTCTTCACAAGGCTTATGGGGCCATGGGGAGGGAGAGATGCCCCCCTAACCAACCTCAAAGTACAGGCTGACACCCCACCCCCAATCACAGACAATAAAGATATTTGGGCGCAGGATCCCGTTTCCATGGCAGTGAGGAGGCGGACAGCAGGATGAAAAGCACACACAGCCCAGTGAGGCAGAGGGTACAGTTTGTGTGGGTTTTTGTATCTGTGTGTGTGTGTGCCTCAGTGTGTGGTTGTGTAATCTATGTGTGGGTGGGTGTGAACTGTGCGTCTGTGGGTGTAAGAGTGTTTTGTATGCGTAATGCATGAAGTAAGTAGTGTGTAGCCCAGCCTGAAGAAAGCAGCTCCTTTTTGTTTGAGCTTAATAGTAAAGTATGTCATACAGTCCACTCTGGAGGTGGGACTGTCTCTGTGTCTCTGTCTGTCTCTCTCACTGTCTGTCTCTCTTTCTGTCTGTGTGTCTCTCTCACTGTTTGTCCCTCCCTCTCGCTCTGTGTCTGTCTCTCTCTCTCACTGTTTGTCTCTCTGTCTGTGTGTGTCTCACTGTTTGTCCCTCCCTTTCTGTCTGTCTGTCTCTCTTTATGTCTGTGTGTCTCTCACTGTTTGTCCCTCCCTCTCTGTGTCTCTTTCTCTCTCTGTGTCTCTGTCTGTCTCTACCTGCAGGGTGAGTTACAGGATTTTGTTTATATGCCATTCTGTTCGATCTCCAAGCCCAGCACCCTTTGTATTAATTCTGACAGCACTCTTTGAATAGTTTCAATGGGAAGGATAACATACTACAGCTTTTTAGGCATTGCGTTGGCTACACTACATACGTCTGTCTCTAACAGGCATTCCTCTGCAATATACACAGACAGGCTCCAAACAGCATGCTTAGGCAAAATATCAGTCTATTAGCTACCAAAAATAAGACTGACTTAAATCAGTCCCAACAACTAGCATATCTAGTGGATAGTTCAAAACAACAGTAGCTTGCTTATGAAAAGGGAATTGCACGTACTGTTATTGCCTCAGACAATAATAGCAATATTGCCGACTTGCCGAATGGGTGGTTACCAAACGATTATTAGCAGCTAAATGATTGCTTATTAATTCAAACCTTTGGCAAGGAAAAGGAAATTAACGGGAGGCTTGTTATCAGCTAATCCATTCCCCCGGGAAGTCTTAATGGATTTACTGATGATTGCTGGGGTATCTGCATGTGTCGCTGCAGCTCCCCTCCCATTCTGCAGCGCTTCCCTTCCTCCCCCGGCTGCGCTGCATTTCACATTCACCATCCGTCCGTCTGTTCCAAGGGGCTGCTCGGGGAATACCTCCACTGCTTGTGCTTGCAGAACAGAAAAAGAGGGGAAAGGAGGGAAAGAGACGCCATCAAAGTCCTTCCCCTCTGCTCTAGTCTCCTCCTCAATCTCTTACGCAGTGTAAGCCCTGGTTGTTCCCCTAACTGGTCTGCCTAGCAGTAGCAAGTGGCGTGTTGCTTTAGCCTACACATAGTCCTGCAGGCTGTAGCCTGTCTTATTGTCTAGTGGGGAGAGGGAGCAGTACTGGTGCTGGTCCTGCTGCTGTTGCTGTAGGAGCTGCTGTTGCTGCTGCAGTATGAGTTTGTTGGGGGGGGGCAGTAAGATCATGTCCTGGTGACCGGGCCTCTTCCCCGAGCAAGACACGCAGAAGATGGACCCCCCCACGAAGAGGAAGCCTGCCGACAGGAAGGCCACGTACACGGCCCCCCCGGGCTCAAACTTATTGCTCTCGTGCACACTGCGGTCCAGGAAGTTAGTGATGACCTCGTTGGTGAACCAGGAAGCGGGCACCAGGCACAGGAAGCCGGCGGCGATGAAGCAGCCCCCACTGGCGATGGCCGCGTGCCTCTTGGAGCGCCGGCCGCCCCCCCAGCGGGTACATTTGAGCCCCAGGGATGCCAGGCACAGGCCCATGGCAGCCATCACACAGGACAGCACCATGGTGGTGCGGGCAGTCTGCAGGTAGGCGGGCAGCGACAGCACCGAGTACTTCAAGGTGCAGCTGAACATGCCGGTGCTGTACCAGGTGCAGTCCATCCACAGCCCCTGCATCTGGGAGATGGCTGTGATGATGTTGGAGCCCACGTCGGCACTCACCTTCCAATTGGGCAGCAGTGTGGCCACCATGGCCCCCATGATGCCCAACAGCGCCAGGATGAAGGCGAATATCTGCATGCATGTGGATGCCATCTTCCTCCCGCTGCCGTGGCCCCCCCTCCTCCAGGCAGCATCCACCCAGCCCCAGCCAGGCACCTCGTCTCCTCCACCCCTCACCCCAGACGGCTGTAGAGGATCCTGGTGCTAGAGCGGGCAGCGGCCAATCTTCAGCCCCTTTCCTCAGCGCCGGCTCCACTGGACTGGAGAGGAGACAGGAATGAGAAATTGAATTGAGCACGTCTCTTCGTTTGTCTCCCTCTCTTTTCTCTCTCTCCCTCACACTCTCTCTCTCCCCTCTCTCACCACACTCATGCACAGACTTTTCTTGCAGGAACAAAGGAGAGTGTGAACTGGACCGAGGAGAGAGATGGATGGCTCTGGCTGATAGTTGGAAAAGGAGACACTAGTTTTAGTGCGTGTGTATTTTGTGTTGCGCATGCCTCTCCTCTGTGCCGGCGCCTCATGGAACTGTTACTGAAGAGAATGACTTTCTGATAATTGTAATGCTCAATATGTGGACTTAAAGCTGCAGTGTCCTTATCACCACACTTCAATAAGGTTACCCCACCACAGTGACTTCAATATTAACACATTTCACATTTTTTAATCATTTTATCACTGATACAATAATAAATATATTTTTGTTTAGAACATTTTATAGAACTTTGAAATAAGACAGACAATTCTTTTTTAAATTTTTTTAAGATGTTCACATTTGCCAGCATGGCTTTTTAATTTAAAATGTATTGATTATTCTTCAGTAAGGGTACAAGGGAAAACATCCTTTAATTATAATTAATGATGTACAGCAAGAGAGCAATGTTGAGATCCTTACCTCGGCTGGTGCCGATCTCCTTATGACGTGTCAGGTTGTTGGCAGTGATGTCTGTAAAAACACGAGGTGAGGAGGGTTCGAGGAGATTTTTTAGCCGTACGGATCCATTTCATGTCATCCATTTCCATAGCAACCGTATATTAAAGGACATCCTAGCCAGTCGTGAGCCACACACGCTCACTCGGCGCTTCTGAAAGGGGGTTGCTCTGCTTTCCTTTCAGTGCTGTAGAATAGACTCTCTCTACGTCACATGGCTCGTGAGACGAGCTGCTACAGAATAGTATGCACCATAGCGAAGCTTACGATGCTTTACACTGACACTCTGTAACTGTTTGTGTGTGTGTGAAGGGTCATCTACGTACTACTATATTTATTTTGCATTGCATTAGAATTCATTGAGTTGTTCAATGCACTTGTCACGCAATGCTTGATTTATGCAGCAGATGATGGAGACAAGCAAACGTATTATGGACCAGCTCAGCCCGCTACCAGTCAAACTGCAATCAATCACAAGACCGAGCTGCTTCATTCCAATATTGACTCATTATTAGCTGGCTAGCTAGAGGTGGCATCTAGCCACCGGATTGTTTATCATAACTAGCTAATATTTATCTGAAACAATGTGCACACTTTTGGCTATATTCATTCTGCCTGTTAGCCCAGCCGTAGTTAGCCTAATGACAGATACACCTGCTTTCATAGTAACAGTTCTGCTTCAGTGGGCTTACCTCCAGTCTCAAATGTTTAAGCTAAAGAAATGACAACTTTGTCCAACGTATCTCTATCTAACCAGAGAGACCCAGAATAACTTTCCACAACCGCTGCGTTTCTTTCATCTATACAAATAATGAATAACCCATTGCACCCTGGGAAATATAATTTATTCAACATTGTTTTACCTACACCCCCAGGTCAGATCTATAATCTAGCCTAATGAACACATGTTAATGTAGATCCTGAACTATATAGATTGAATTACTAGATACACATTGGGCACAAAATAATAATAATAAAATAACACTTCTACAATAATAACCATATGAAGAAAACCTACTCCAAGCAGGTGGTAGTGGCTGTTCTGGCAGCGTTTTTCTTTTATTTATGTGGTAGCGAGTCCACTATGCCAAAACGGACGCTCCCTAGAGCAGTCAGCATCAGCAACCACTCAGTGGGAGACTAAACTCACAGCTGCTACCCTCCTCTCATTGCTCCTCCAGTCCCCTCTGCAGAGGACGTCTAGTAGGGGAAGGGAGGGGCAGGCAGGACGGCCTTGATTCATGAATGACAAAGAGATGCGAAAAACAGACTGGGCTAATAGACGTGATAGCCTTGATAACGCAAATGTGTGTTTCCATAATTTTGCTGCATGGGCAAGATCATCATAAACAGCCAGTTTCAGGAGAATGATCTCCCCTCTCTCTCCACACCAGTAATGACCAAAATGGAGGTGGCAGGTATATCTGCTAAGTGATTGATTGGGTTGGTGATTGATCTGTTTGTTTAATTTGGTCCAATGATCTACCTTCGTTGAATCCCCCAAGATATCCTCTCAGAGACTATTTCCACAGATAAGACATCACCAACACAATAACAGACACATACACACAAAGTATTACCTGAGTTGGTTGGCTGCTGACCTTTCGGACTTCAGTCTCCAGGCCCTCGTGGGCTGCTGCTGCAGAATGAGAAATAGCCACACTATTTAAGCACTGTACTGTGTTTGAGTGTGTTTTTACCGACAAGATCCTTGATGCTAGTGATGTTCTGTTGGGAAATAAATAAATAACAGGGATGGGAGAGGGGGGGGGTGAAGAAACCACAGTTAACATGTACCCAGGGAGTGCAGATGTGTGATGTGTGAAGACATGGCAGGCTATTATAAGCATGGCTCCTTGTTTTATCACTGCAGCCCCATCCTCCATGTTATAGCTCCAAGGCATGACTGGACACAAAGGTTGTCCTTTCCTGAGATGAGGGATTTTATTGTTCAATTTGCATATTCTTTATTTCGTGGTTTAATTGGTTTTGTGCTCATCATTTTGTAAAAGCCTTGTTATTTAACGTCACAGTCGGAGGTGTCATCATGCCCATTTTCAACATGCAGAATGTTTGTAAACCATCAGGGGAAACAGTTGTGACACGATGTGAAATTACCCAGGGTTGGTTTGATTTAGGGCCTGCATGTTTTCTTTACTAAGATTTACTACCAAGTAGTCAGACATTTAAGTTTTTTTTAAATGTCATGTAAAAACAGCATAGATCCTGTTTTGTTTGTTTAGTAGACACATTTTTTCCACAGTCCTAATCTCTCTTCTGACCTAGTGGAATTCTTGACTGTAGAGTTGGTGAGTTTTCCTTTGGAAAACAATTCAGAGGACCTGTGGATCAGGATGGTTTACCTGTGCTGTGTGCCCAGGGCTGTTCTGAGAGTGTGGGAAACACTGGTAGGCAGCACAGCGCAGCAAGGCACTAAGACAGGGCCCCCTCCAGCAAGTTGCCCATAGCTTTAGCTTGCCTAGTGCCTATACCTCCTGAGTGCCTGTCCTGTCCATCTGTGCTTCTGATGTAATGGAGGTTGTCTTCTGATGTAATGGAGGTTGTCTTCTGATGTAATGGAGGTTGTCTTCTGATGTAATGGAGGTTGTCTTCTGATGTAATGGAGGTTGTCTTCTGATGTAATGGAGGTTGTCTTCTGATGTAATGGATGTTGTCTTCTGATGTAATGGATGTTGTCTTCTGATGTAATGGATGTTGTCTTCTGATGTAATGGAGGTTGTCTTCTGATGTAATGGAGGTTGTCTTCTGATGTAATGGAGGTTGTCTTCTGAAGGTTTTGTTATGATTAATGCATCTCTTTCCCCTTGAGGGAATCTTCCTTTTTATTGTATTTTACTTTCTGTATTCCACAGCTGTGTATTCCATTGTTCCTGGCTCCCCCCTCAGAACCTGCAGCAGTTACGTAAGGGGAAATGCGGCTTGCTCAGGTGGTATCGGCTAGCCACCCCGAGGGCCTGCCATCTCATCTTGGTTACGCTCAGAGGGAGATGACAAATTACTGCTCACACAACATTGGGTAGAGAGAGGGCTCAGGGAAAAGGAGTGGAAGGTAGAAATGGACAATGGGACTTGGAGAGCTACAGGGCAAGGCCAGTGTAATAGAGTTCCTTCCTGCAGAGCTCCCAGAAGGTCATAGAGATGAAATGTATAAGTGTTAATATGGATGTGTGCGTGACTCCATACTACTGAGATGAGTTGGGTCACGGTCGTTGAGGGGGACAAAGGCAGACCTGTGGAAAATGACTAGGAATAAAAGTGTTAAAGTTCAGTTATGATTATTCAGTATACAGTATTAGTGTGCAAGAGGAAAAGTAGGTTAAGTCTCTGTAAATGTTTGAAGTCTTTGTTTAAAAGAGTCAGACTAAATTAGCCATGGAGAGGGCAGGATCATTTTTATGTAGATCCTTATATAACAAGCCAATTTAGAGTAGTGCAATTCATCTACAAATCATTAGGGATTATGATTTGCTTCTCTGTTAAAATACATGTTCGTTACAACATGAAGTTCTATTTACATTCCAATCATCCCACTAATGAAGTGCGGAAAATATAATGAAGTGCGGAATATAAAATGGCCTAATTCCTCCAGGAGTGAAATGAAAGGCATTATTTTGTGCTACCTGGACAGACCAGATGGTGGGTTGATGCTGCATCACTCTGGGTGTGTGCTTTGGTAAAGGCACACTGGAGTACCAAGGTATGAGACTGCCTCTCACCCAAATCATCCTAGCATGTTGAGGTGACAGGTGGAAAAATGGATTTTCCTCATGTCAGCCGTGTTCCACCCAACTGATGCAGATGAATCCATCTCTGATGATAGCTCCTGTCACAGTTACTCTTTTCAGCCCCAGTATATCACAAAGCAATGCAGCGCTTCTTCTACCTGCCCTGAAAGTCTACTATAACTGGTGTCCAAAACCCTCTCGTCTTCTGACAACTGATAGTGATGTGAGCAGCCCAGGAGTTAGCTGTACTCCTATAGACTACAATATAGCTGGCTGCTCTGACAACTAGGCTCCAGTCTAGCAGTGGTGTCCCATGCCAAGGCGGTAAGGCAGGCAGGCTGTAAGACAGGCAAGCAGGCAGTAAAGCAGGCAAGGCAAGGCAGGCGGTAAGGCAGGCGGTAAGGCAGGCAAGGTGGTAAGGCAGTCGGTAAGGCAAGCGGGCGGTAAAGCAGGCAGGCGGTAAGGCAGTCTGTAAGGCAAGCGGGCGGTAAAGCAGGGGCGGTAAGGCAGTCTGGGCAGGCAGGCGGGCAGGCAGGTAAGGCAAGGCAGTCGGGTATAAGGCAAGCGGGCAGGTAAGGCAGTCTGTATAAGGCAAGCGGGCAGTAAGGCGGGCAGGCGGTAAGGCAGGCGAGGCGGTAAGGCAGTCGGTATAAGGCAAGCGGGCAGTAAGGCGGGCAGGCGAGGCGGTAAGGCAGTCGGTATAAGGCAAGCGGGCAGTAAGGCAGGCGGTAACATACAGAGCTATAGATCAGATGAGATAGTAGATGCGGTCCTGGTTTACAAGCCCAGCCAGAGGCTGCAGCACAGCACGGGAGGGAGAGAATCTAAACAGCTCATTAGAAAGGCTCCATCACATCCTTGGATCACTTTAGTTATCCTCCCCCAATTATCCTGCCCTTCCCCTTCCCTAGCCCAGAATAACAAAGGAGGGTATAGTCTGAGTCACAACCCCCACAGACGCAAAGATGCTGCTGGAGGTAGTTCTTTAGGGCAGGTTGTCTCAACAGGAGAGCTCTGCTGTAAATTAAACACCCTCGCACCCACATAACTGTGTGTGTTTTTGCCTGTGTTGGTTTTCTATTCGTCCGCTCTGTATACTCTGCCTCGTATTGTACCTTCTGTATCCTCTTTCACATACCTGGAAATGTATGCATATCTCTTCTCCCTGCACCTCCCCTCGTCTCCCTGCACCTCCCCTCGTCTCCCTGCACCTCCCCTCGTCTCCCTCCCTTGAGTGGCGTTCACACCAGAGAAACAAGGTTATTACCAGGTGAAAGCAGGCAGCTAGGCAGGCTACAATGCTCTGCTCTGTTGCCCAGTGTCTCACTGGTGCTGCTGTGTCATTGGTCCATAGCTCCACTTCACTTCTCAGACTGAGCTGTAGGTCTGGCTCCTGATCTGAGAGGTGGGGAGGGGGCATTAGACCCCCCTCCTGATCTGAGAGGTGAGGAGAGGGGGTCACTGCATTAGACCCCCTGGTAGTCTCATGAGGGAGGCAGCCTTCCCTCCTACTGCACATTCACAGATGCACCTAAAGAAGAGTTGTCCTTTTTGTGTGTTGTGGTTCTTTGAGCACAATCCCTTTACCCTTAGAGAGAGGATGGACAATCAGAGAAAGAGCCTGTGGGGGAGAGAGAATGAGGGTGAGCTCTGAGTAAGACTAGGCTCTACTGATTCTGGCATGATTACTTCAACTGTTTGTCATATCAGTTTAGCTCTGACGTCGGGATCAGGAGGCAGAGAGGTGGCTTGAGAGGGGAACCACAGCCAGGATTCCACACTAGCCTGGAGGAAGAGCTGTTTCTCCCTGCCTGGTTCCTCCATTCCACTGGGTCTGAAGCCGCTGGACTCCCCCTCAGAAACAATAGAGATAAAGGGGTGTTTGAACGTGTCACCTCATGTCTCATCAGGCTCTCTGGTATTGAATGGCGCCTGCTAAGTGGCAGCATGACAGGAAGAGGGCTGGCTTTTTCCTCGCACAGGTGTTACTGTGACAACCGGAACTGGCTTGCCATCCATCGCATGTCACCTGTTTTTTCATCCCCTCTTTCACTCGCTTTGCTCCCATGAGTGGATCCTCTTCAAATCACATTTTATTGGTCACATACACATGGTTAGCAGATGTTAATGCGAGTGTAGCGAAATGCTTGTGCTTTTGGTTCCGACAGTGCAGTAATATCTAACAATTCCCCAACAACTACCTAATACACACAAATCTAAAGGGGTGAATGAGAATATGTACATGTAAGTATATGGATGAGCGATGGCCGAGCGGCATAAGCAAGGTGCAATAGATTGTATAAAATACAGTGGGGCAAAAAAGTATTTAGTCAGCCATCAATTGTGCAAGTTCTCCCACTTAAAAAGATGAGGCCTGTAATTTTCATCATAGGTACACTTCAACTATGACCGACACAATGAGGGAAAAAAAATCCAGAAAATCACATTGTAGGATTTTTAATGAATTTATTTGAAAATTATGGTGGAAAATAAGTATTGTCACCTACAAACAAGCAAGATTTCTGTCTCTCACAGACCTGTAACTTCTTCTTTAAGAGGCTCCTCTGTCCTCCACTCGTTACCTGTATTAAATGGCACCTGTTTGAACTTGTTATCAGTATAAAAGACACCTGTCCACAACCTCAAACAGTCACACTCCCACTATGGCCAAGACCAAAGAGCTGTCAAAGGACACCAGAAACAAAATTGTAGACCTGCACCAGGCTGGGAAGACTGAATCTGCAATAGGTAAGCAGCTTGGTTTGAAGAAATCAACTGTGGGAGCAATTATTAGGAAATGGAAGACATACAAGACCACTGATAATCTCCCTCGATCTGGGGCTCCACGCAAGACCTCCCCCTTGGAGTCAAAATGATCACAAGAACGGTGAGCAAAAATCCCAGAACCACACGGGGGGACCTAGTGAATGACCTGCAGAGAGCTGGGACCAAAGTAACAAAGCCTACCATCAGTAACACACTACGCCGCCAGGGACTCAAATCCTGCAGTGCCAGACGTGTCTCCCTGCTTAAGCCAGTACATGTCCAGGCCCATCTAAAGTTTGCTAGAGAGCATTTGGATGATTGGGAGAATGTCATATGGTCAGATGAAACCAAAATATTACTTTTTGGTAAAAACTCAACTCGTCGTGTTTGGAGGACAAAGAATGCTGAGTTGCATCCAAAGAACACCATACCTACTGTGAAGCAGGGGGGTGGAAACATCATGCTTTGGGGCTGTTTTTCTGCAAAGGGACCAGGACGACTGATCCGTGTAAAGGAAAGAATGAATGGGGCCATGTATCGTGAGATTTTGAGTGAAAACCTCCTTCCATCAGCAAGGGCATTGAAGATGAAACGTGGCTGGGTCTTTCAGCATGACAATGATCCCAAACACACCGCCCGGGCAACGAATGAGTGGCTTCGTAAGAAGCATTTCAAGGTCCAGGAGTGGCTGAGCCAGTCTCCAGATCTCAACCCCATAGAAAATCTTTGGAGGGAGTTGAAAGTCCGTGTTGCCCAGCAACAGCCCCAAAACATCACTGCTCTAGAGGAGATCTACATGGAGGAATGGGCCAAAATATCAGCAACAGTGTGTGAAAACCTTGTGAAGACTTACAGAAAACGTTTGACCTTTGTCATTGCCAACAAAGGGTATATAACAAAGTATTGAGATAAACTTTTGTTGTTGACCAAATACTTATTTTCCACCATAATATGCTAATAAATTAATTAAAAATCCTCCAATGTGATTTTCTGGATTTTTTTCTTCTCATTTTGTCTGTCATATTTGAAGTGTACCCATGATGAAAATGACAGGCTTCTCTCATCTTTTTAAGTGGGAGAACTTGCACAATTGGTGTCTGACTAAATACTTTTTCCCCCCACTGTACATGTGATATATGAAACATTAATAACGTGGCATTATTTAGGCTGCATTTATTAAGGTGTCCAGTGATTGGGTCTCAATGTGGGCAGCAGCCTCTGAGTTTGTGATGGCTGTTTAGCATTCTGATGGCCTTGAGATTGAAAAACAACTTCTGTCTCTCTGTCCCATCTTTGATGCACCTGTACTGACCTCACCTTCTAGATGGTAGCGGTGTCAACAGGCCGTGGCTCAGGTGGTTGATGATCTTTTTGGCCTTCCTGTGACATCAGGTGCTGTGTCATGGATGGCAGGTAGTTTGCCCCTGGTGATGCGTTGTGCAGACCACACCACCCTCTGGAGAACCTTGCAGTTGAGGGCGGTGCAGTTGCCTTACCAGGCTGATACAGCCCAACAGGATGCTCTCGATTGTGCATCTGTAAAAGTTTGTCAGGGTTTTGAGTGACAAGCCAAATTTCTTCAGCCTCCTGAGGTTGAAGAGGTGCTGTTGCGCCTTCTTCATCACACTGTCTGTGTGGGTGGACCATTTTAGTTAGTGTCTGTGATGTGTACGCCCAGGAACTTAACTTTCCACCTTCTCCACTGCTGTCCCTTCGATGTGGTTAGGGGGGTGCTCCTTCTGCTGTTTCCTGAAGTCCATGATCATCTCCTTTGTTTTGTTGACATTGAGTGAGAGGTTATTTTCCTGACTCCGAGTGCCCTCACCTCCCTGTAGGCTGTCTCGTCGTTGTTGGTAATGAAGCCCACTACTGTTGTGTCGTCTGCAAACTTGATGATTGAGTTGGAGGCGTGCATGGCTACGCAGTCGTGTTCTCTGAGGCTGACCGTAACATATTCCAGTCTGCGTGATCAAAACAATCTTGAAGCATGGCTTCAGATTGGTCGGACCAGCGTTGAATGGTTCTCGTCACTGGTACATCCTGTTTGAGTTTTTTCCTATAAGACGGAAGGAGCAAGATGGCGTCGTGGTCGGATTTGCCGAAGGGAGGGCGGGGGAGGGCTTTGTATGCACCTGGGAGGTTTAGAGTAGCAGTGGTCGAGGGTATTGTGCATGCGCATAGTGCAATCAATATGCTGGAAGAATTTAGGTAGCCTTGTTCTCAATTTTGCTTTGTTAAAATCCCTAGCCACAATAAATGCAGCCTCAAGATGTATGGTTTCCAGTTTGCATACAGTTGTGAAGTTCCTCGATGGCTGGCTTGGTGTCAGCTTGAAGGGGAATGTACACAGCTGTGACTATAACTCTCTTGGTAGGTAGAATGGCCGGCATTTGATTGTAAGGAATTCTAGGTTGGTTGAGCAGAAGGACTTGAGTTCCTGTATGTTGTTATGATTACACTGAGTCGTTAATCATGAAGCATATACCCCTGCCGTTCCTCTTCCTAGAGAGGTGTTTATCTCTGTCGGCGCGATGCATGGAGAAGCCCGGTGGCTGAACCGATTCCGACAACATATCCCGAGAGAGCCATGTTTCCATGAAACAGAGAATGTTAACATCTGTCTCTCTGGGAGGCAACCCTTGCTCGAATTTTGTCTACCTTGCTGTCAAGAGCCTGGCCAGGTGGCCACTTCATCTGCCCCTTCAGTGTTACGTACAGATATATTTTCCCCTGCTGCTTGTGTTTCCTGTGGGGGTGGTGCACTTCACCCCTCTGGCTCAGCCCCAAATCAAGCAGCCCTTCTAGCTGGTGGAGAAAGTAGTCAGGAATGTCTTCCAGTTCCAGAGGAAGCGCTGCCGTAAAGGAATCCAGTAAGCAATATTTCTACCCCTCTTCCTGCTACGGTTCACGCTTTAATCTCTCTCTCTCTCGCTCTAGACTCTCTCTTTGTTACATGCCGCATTAAGTGAACTCTCAGTTCATCCATGACCAGCTCTATACAAAACTGCTCATGACTCTCTCTCACTCCCCCTCACTCCCCGTCCCATCCATGCCTGTGAGAAGTGTAGGTAGGCAGGCTGTAGGGCCAGAGAACAAAAGAAGAGAACAGCAATTATGAGTCATTGGGGTGTCATAGGAAGATAACTTATGTAACTGCAGCGGGTAGAGCGATGGCTGTAACAGCTTGAAGAGGAGCTACCTGGCACTGCACTAAGGAAGCATCTGTACTGGGTATGTGGGTGCTGCGATGTGATCTGATGCTCTTGAAGTTGGGTTCTGTATTATGCTTACTGTGAAAACCCATGGTGTTGCTGAGGGCATCTGGGGCTACATCTCTAGTCGAAAGTCTTCAATTGTTTATTCTCCTCATCTCCGTTCCACGGCCAATGATCTGAGAGGTCCTGACATGACAACTGAATTTAAGTTACTTTCATCTACAGTGTTAGTATGGTCTGATGGCATCTTCTTTTTAACACTGCATATTTAATCACAACATGATTCATTTATGCTCTTTATGGCAGCATGTTTGATTTAAATTGTTTTCTATTTCTAAACGATAGCTGGAGGCTTGTGGACATATTGCCTCAGCAGATTCCATCTGGCCCTGTACTGTACCTATGAGTGGTCATTATGGACCGGAAGCTCCCTGAGCTTTTTCCTGTTTTCTTCCCAGAATGCTATTAACGGAGACAGAGACTGGAGCTGGCAGAGGTGATGATGATGCAGGAGGCAGACGTGGACCCCACCCTACGCCCCACATCCCTGACAGAGGACTGGCGGACGCCTACAGCTGCCTCTGCTCTGAGAACCAGGGCCTCCTCACCTACGACTTCAGACTCAAACACCTTAACAGGCGATCAGGCAGCAGCACTCAGCAGCCCCTGACAGAGAGAGAGAGGCTAGAAGGACAGAGGGGAAGGAGTGCCTAATGGTCTCTGTTAGAGACAACGGACTGCTCTTAGCTCTAACCTTTCTACCAGGCACACACATGCATTTTTAAACACCATTTCTCTGGTGTCCCGGAGGTGCTTAGTGAGACACAGGGAATCTCTGGTGTCCCGGAGGTGCTTGGTGAGACACAGGGAATCTCTGGTGTCCCGGAGGTGCTTAGTGAGACACAGGGAATCTCTAACACACAGATCAGACTAAAGCTCAGGCAGTCCAGTTATAAAGGAAGAATAGTGTGTGAAATGACCAGCAGGAGAGTTAAGTGGTGAGAAGAGTTTGTAATGCTCAACCCATCATGTCCTGGTCCTTACTTCTGATCCTGATTTCCCCATATGACTTTGTCCTCTGGGAAATGAGTCCGGAAACTTTTTCAGGACAATTTGGAGAATAAGAAAATGTTGACGGTATTCAGACCATTCCGCCTCCTTTGTCTCACTGAGTGTTTTGTTAAATAAAGTGCTGGCCATCAGTTTTGAAAGTGGTGATGGAACAATGTTAGTGTTTCATTAATATGTTCCTACAGATTACACCAACATTTCTTGGATTTGACCTTTGCATGATTCTTACTACTCTGTCCTGCTTCTGTCACTTAAATTGCCTATCATTGAGAGTATACTTTGGTCCAATGCAGAGAACAAGGATTCTCAATTTCTCTGACAGCTTCATCAACTGGGATAGAGCTGGAAATAAACCGTTCATCTTACCTGTGCTTTACCTGTCAAGAAGACAAGAATATAGATTCTCAAAGCCAGACTTAGGAATACAACATGATAAAACAACCTGCTCTCACAAGACTGCATCTCACAGATAAAAATGTTTATTTATAAAACAGTTCATTATGGTTCACAGTCATTGGTATGCTAGCATTAAAGGCATGTTTACAGTTGAGTTGAGGGCCAACCGAGAGGGAGGGTACGTGGTGAGTTGAGGGCCAACCGAGAGGGAGGGTACGTGGTGAGTTGAGGGCAAACCGAGAGGGAGGGTACGTGGTGAGTTGAGGGCAAACCGAGAGGGAGGGACGTGGTGGGTTGAGGGCAAACCGAGAGGGAGGGTGTGGTGAGTTGAGCAAACCGAGAGGGAAACGTGTTGAGTTGAGCAAGGGAGGGTACGTGGTGAGTTGGGAGGGCGTGTTGAGTTGAGGGCAAACCGAGAGGGAGGGTACGTGGTGAGTTGAGGGCAGTTGAGGGCAAACCGAGAGGGAGGGTACGTGTTGAGTTGAGGGCAAACCGAGAGGGAGGGACGTGTTGAGTTGAGGGCAAACCGAGAGGGAGGGTGGTGAGTTGAGGGCAAACCGAGAGGGAGGGTACGTGTTGAGTTGAGGGCAAACCGAGAGGGAGGGTGGTTGAGTTGAGGGCAAACCGAGAGGGAGGGTACGTGGTGAGTTGAGGGCAAACCGAGAGGGAGGGACGTGGTGAGTTGAGGGCAAACCGAGAGGGAGGGTACGTGTGAGTTGAGGGCAAACCGAGAGGGAGGGACGTGGAGTTGAGGGCAAACCGAGAGGGAGGGTACGTGTTGAGTTGAGGGCAAACCGAGAGGGAGGGTACGTGTTGGTGAGGGCAAACGTGGTGAGTTGAGGGCAAACCGAGAGGGAGGGAGGGCAAACGTGGTGAGTTGAGGGCAAACCGAGAGGGAGGGACGTGTTGAGTTGAGGGCAAACCGAGAGGGACGTGTGAGTTGAGTTGAGTTGGGCAAACCGAGAGGGAGGGACGTGGTGAGTTGAGGGCAAACCGAGAGGGAGGGTGGTGAGTTGAGGGCAAACCGAGAGGGAGTGAGTTGAGGGCAAACGAGAGGGAGGGTGGTGAGTTGAGGGCAAACCGAGAGGGAGGGACGTGTTGGTTACGTGGTGAGTTGAGGGCAAACCGAGAGGGAGGGTACGTGGTGAGTTGAGGACAAACCGAGAGGGAGGGTACGTGGTGGTGTCAGATAATAGGATGTCTCAACAGCAAAATATCCCAGAAACACTGGGACCAGAGTGTATTTATTGCAAGTTACAGCCGTTTCTACCTGTACAATGTCAGTATGTGTAATAATATCAAAGATTCAAATGAAGTTATAGTCCAGCTACTCAGGTATGGGAGCTACAAACAGGGCAAGTTGACAACACATTTGAATTAAATCCTTTTCCTTTGACAATGCCTGTGTACATTGTAAGCAACACTTCTGGGGGAGGATGACAACCATACTCTTATTCAATACACTGTGAAACATACCAGATTCTTCAATTCAAGCCAACCCCATATGTATTTTGCAAAGCAATAAAAAGTTACAACTATCAATAAATTAACATTGCTTTAAAAACAAAAATCCACTTGATGTACAAATACAGGGGCGGCAGGTAGCCTAGTGGTTAGAGCGTTGGACTAGTAACCGAAAGGTTGCAAGATCGAATCCCCGAGCTGACAAGGTAAAAATCTGTCGTTCTGCCCCTGAACAAGGCAGTTAACCCGCTGTTCCTGGGCCACTATTGAAAATAAGAATTTGTTATTAACTGACTTGCCTAATTAAATAGGCAAACAATGTACAGCAAGTCACAAAATCAATGTCCATCCTCTCCTGTGGATTTAGATGTACTCAGACTTCTAGAGCTTTAGAAAGTATAAGTGAAGCTCTTAGGGTGAGTCTCAATAGTCTAAAGTGGAATCCTCTCATCGCCGTCCTTCTCTCTGACATGAATGAACTGGAAGGTGAACAAAGTCTATTCGTTACATTACTCTCACCTATGTAAAGGAAGCCAATTCATATTATTGAGAAGGGGAGCTGGGCAGAGGCATATACAGAAGAGCAGGAGCGTAGTTGTACATTAGTGCTCAGCAGATTCATTGCAGTAATTATCAGGGACTGAGTCACCTCGTCTCTCTCTAGGGGGACAACCATGTCGCTGAGCCAAAGGTAGCTCATCTTTCCTTTTACTGTGCATACCTAAGTGGGATATGCCTATTGTACGCTCTCAAAGGAACACAGTTTAACTTCAGGGCTGAGGCACAACAGATACCCTGGGACTAGGACAGGCATAGAGCGGGCGCTGGGCAGAGCTTTGGCCCCTCTCCTTTTGACTATTCCTGACCCTATGAGTTGTTAGGGGTACTGCCAGTGTCCGTAGGGTCGTAGAAACAGTCCTCGTTGACCACGGAGGTGAGGCTCTGTACGCTGAACTCTCTCTCCAGCAGAGTCTTGAGGTCTATGGCTGCCAGGTCTGTCTGACTGTCCAGGGAACGGCTGTGTAGGCTCAGTAGCGCCCGCTGGCTGCTACCTTTCCTCTTCACTGGGCAGAAGTGGCCCCGAACAAGCTTGGGCTGGCTCTCCGGGGTGTTCACCTCTGCTCCCTCTGGCTGCACGCGGGGGGCCGGCGCCCGGGAGGAAGCTGCCTCCTCCGATAGCCTCAAACTGAGAAACTGGGCCTCAATGGCACAGGAGGGGAAACTCTCTCTAGCCTCACTGAACTCATCGTCCTCATCACTCAGGATGTATGACTCCTTCACAGAGCTGAAGCTAGAGGGCCGCTGGCCGCCCCGAGACCAGGCCTTTTGGGTAGACAGTGTCTTGTGCTGCGTGGGACCGTCAGAGGAGCTGTGGGTGCCGCTGCTCAGACTGCCCTCGTCTGAGTCAGGCTGGCCAGGTTTGAGTGTGCTGGCTGGGGTGGGGAGATCCAGCAGGGGCTGCTTACACAGCCAGGAGGCTCTGGATGGACCTGGTGGGGGATGGAGGGGGGAGAGCGAGAGACAGCTGCCAACTGAGCAATACGTTCACTAATATCTGGCCACAAACACTACTGTATGTACAGTAAGTCAAGTGCTTATAAGGTTTAAGTCAAGGTCATGTCTAAAGATAAAAAATCTAAGCAGTGTTATTGGAAGGGATTTTTTGGAACAGGGCAGGGATGAAACTCACCTATCCTGGCAGAGGAGGGCAGGGTGCTGCGTAAAGGCGTGAGGTGCTCCTTACACCCCATCTCGGCCGGGAGCATGTTCCGTCTGACGTTCTCCCGGAGGATGGAGCGGATTACCTTGATGATGTTCACTTTGCATTCTGGGACACTATGGAGGAAAACAGCGGTACCATGCTCAGAGGGCTAATTCACAGTCTAGAACAGGAGGGTCCCACTTCTCTGCGACTACAGTCCTGCTGGTGTTTATTTCCCCCAGACACTCAATGGACAACTGATTGGCTAGAGAGCCCATGTAACCCCTGACCTCTGATTAAGAGGATAAAGAAAAACCAGCATACTCTGTGGCCCTCAAGGACCAGAGCTATAGATCCAGTCAGAACTACTGCTCTCTCTTACCTGCTACACAGCTGGAAGACCGTCTCTGGCCTTCCCTCCAGTTCAGACTTGGTATGTATCAGCTCCCAGATGCAGGTCGTCTCAGTACCTTGGGAAGAAGGGATTGGAGAAGATCCTTTTAATCAAGACATCTAAATTTAGTTTCAAAAGACTCCATATCCAAGAGAATATGATCTCTGGTAGTTAATGAGAGCCGGGGGTGTGTGTGTGCGTCTTGCTCTCTTACCTGCAGTGTTGCCTAGTCGGGCCTGCAGTGCAGAAAGCGGGATGAGCCAGCGGAACTTGAAGGGGTCTAGGTCTCCATGGGAGTGCGCCAAGCGAGGGGTGTTCTGCTCACACACGAGAGAGAGATGTTAGGCACTGCTGGCATCAAAGGCATATGAAAGTAAATGAAAGAGAACTCACCATCTTCTTCTTGAGCTTGTTGCTCTCCCTGTAGACAAGTATCACTGCCTTCTTGAACACTGATGAGAGAAACAAAATAAAAACTTTGAGCACAACTTTGGGAGTTTACACAGGAATCCATCCTGTCAAATTATCAATCTGAGTTTACAGCACATTGGCACTACAATGTATCCATGAAACCCCAAACTATACTGGTATAACACTGAACTGCATCATATTTTTGTGGATATACAATACATGTATCTAATAGCTAGTCATAAAATGTGTATTGTGTTTACATGTGTTTGTGTCCAGGCTGAGAGAGACTGCTACCAGGCTCTGGCAAGGGCCAGGCACTCTCTTTCCCATGATACCGCAGTAACAGTACAGTGTCTTTCTAACTCACCAAACACGGTCATCTCGGGGTCCTTTCTCATGCGGCCCAGAGAGGGATGGGGGTTGAGCCAGACGACAGAGGAATGCATGAGGAATTCTCCCATGGTAAGCTCTGTGACCTGGGAGAGAGAAGGAAAGGCCATGGGCCACAGTCAGTATGTGAGGGACATAGTAAGTACTCTATCTGTACAGGGACCTGGGCCACTCATCTAGCACAAACAAGTTCTCTGTGTTGGGTGATTGTTCAGTATCTAAAGAGGAAGTATCTATATGGGAACTTGGCTATTTCCAACCAGTTTTCTGTAAGAGATATACATCACTCGGATGAATAGATTAAATTGACCCTAATGGTTGTGCAGCAAATTCAGGCTGTGCTGGTGTTAGTCCAACTACGTGTCTAGATTGAAGATATGAGTGAGAGTGATGAAAGCTGCTGTAAGGGAAGAAGGGGGTAGCACAGGGTACATTACAGTATAGTTACCTCCTCATGGCCACTCTGCTCTGCCACCAGCTGGTCAAACACAGAACCATAGTCCTCATAGATCTTCTGCATCTCATTGATGTGGCTGGCCACCTTCTCCATGGCCTTCAGGGCCTCTGTGGGCACAGAGGAGGGAAAGGAAGGGTTAGTGTGTGTGTGTGTGTGTGTGTGTGTGTGCGTGCGTGTGCGTGTGAGTGAGTGTGTCTTCAAGTTACCTGTGAGGTGGTAGTGCTCCTCGCTGTCTGTGTCAGTGAGAGAAACCAGCTCTCGAAGCAGTAGAGGGTATTTCAACACTCTCTGGACTGGCTTGATCAGGTAGGACTCCAGGGTTGAGGAGTGCTGCTTCGTTGGGTTCCTCGCAGCCAGGAACTCCTTAAAGGACCAATCAGTCTTAGCTGTAGACAACAAACAGACTTATTTACCAAGCCCTGTACATGTAAGTTGTTCAGTCACATCTTTCATTCTGTAGCACGCTTGGAGGACTGTGCCTAGTGACGCTAAATAGACCCACCACTGTATCTTGGTGCAATAATTCTTGTCCACATGGGGGCAGTATAGGCTACTCCTCACCACTGCAGTATAATGGCAACACTGCAGGTAGCTACTGTAAAACATGGTTTGGACATGAGTCTGCCACTCCATTGCAAACAATACCATTCAAAAGACACTGATTCACAGCAGTGATTTTCCTTCACAGTGTGCATAGCGAGGAGAGATGTCTAATAGTAGGTGCTGTGCGGTCTAGGCTTGGGCAGGAGCTCACCAGAGCAGAGGACCGGCCCCTCAAATGTTCTACTGCTTGAGCTCCTGTTCCTCTCATAGAATATTAGCTCAAAGCTATTGTGGAGGTCTTGCACCTAAATATAAACAGTACTGGCACCCAACATGAGTACCGGCACCTATTTCAGTCAAAATCAAGCACAGTGTAGTATTGTAACACATTGAGAGGCATCCTGGAGGTCAGGTGTAGACATTTCTTGCCACCTCGCTGTGTGTCTCATGTGTGAAAGGATTGAGAGGCCATTAGAGTATTAATTATAGCACTCTGAGCCACAGAGACAGGCAGCTGCATTGACACTTCACACAGTAATTGGCAGGCAATTAACGAGTAAACACAAAAAGTGTATGCGTAGCGAGAAGGGGCCCAGTACCACGTTGGCAGAGCGAGAATGTGTAATTACTAGAACCGCTGACAGACACCCCCACAGATTCTCTGTTAACGCCCTCGTTCAGTTGTGTTGGGCTCCGCTGTGCTAGGCTTTGTTGTACTGAGCTGGGTTGTGTTGGGCTCCGCTGTGCTAGGCTTTGTTGTACTGAGCTGGGTTGTGTTGGGCTCCGCTGTGCTAGGCTTTGTTGTACTGAGCTGGGTTGTGTTGTGCTCTGACGGACCGGGTTGTGCTGGGCTCTGACGGACCGGGTTGTGCTGGGCTCTGACGGACCGGGTTGTGCTGGGCTCCGGGTTGTGCTGGGCTCTGACGGACCGGGTTGTGCTGGGCTCTGACGGACCGGGTTGTGCTGGGCACTGACGGACCGGGTTGTGCTGTGCTCTGACGGACCGGGTTATGTTGTGCTGTGATGTAGAGTTCTGCTCTAATGCATGTTTACGCTGCTGTTTCCTACTTCAGTTCATTCTGCTTCATCAGAGACTGTTGGGGAACATGCAAAGCCGCTTGCAAGATTATCCCTGAGCTATTAAAACTCAATTTCGGTACCTGCTTCTAGGAATGCAACGCGTAATCTTGTAATGGTAAGAATTTAAGAGGCACCGGGGTGCAATTTCCCCACCTGCTCGCTTTCATTCATTCCGCGCTGGGCAGCATGCCCAAACCAGAGGAAGATGCCAACGTTGCGGGCATAAATTAAGTTCAACATTTATATTCAAGCATATAAACAGGGACACTCAAAATTACTAGCACTCCTCCTGTCAGCATTTCATGGTCTTTCCCTCATTATAGACCAGCCTTCGTTAGCTGTGCAGCACAATGGGGGCACTCCAGCTAGCCTAGGCACTTTCACAGTTTTACAGTGGGAAGCCATTTACAGTTGAGTTGATATGAAAGAGAATATGGGAGTCTGGAATGATTGAGTGAATACGAGGAGAGGTTGAAGTAAAGTGGGATTGCATCACTTCACCAAGCGAGTAGCTCCACTCAGAGACATTTACTGGAGTTCATTATTGATGCTGGACCGTAGACGCCTAGTCAACCATGTAATTTACATAGAGTGCTGGGGTTGGTGGGGATGATGCAATGGAGGTGCAAGGGGGTATTTGGGGCAGGTTGGGGGTGGTGGGGAGACCCGTACCTCTCTCCAGGACTTTCTGGACCTTGATGTGGTTGGCACAGAAACCACTGTAGAGCTTGAAGTGATCAGCGTAGTACAGGAAGGATCCACCCAGAGAGAAGAGAAGCTTCTGGAATCACAGAGAGAGGGAGAGTAAGAATGTGTGAAGGAGAGTGAGATGGAGATAACATGTGAAGTCGTGACCTGACCACTCTCACGGGACAGTATTTAAAATCCCCCAGGCCTGCCCTCTCTAACCCCTGAGTACAGTGCTTTTATCAACATACAATTCTCCATGTCAAAATGGCAAAATCGATACGATGCCATGTTGATGTGGTAAATCAATCATGTGTGAACCTGTAACAATCTCGCAATAATAAATCCAGATATATCTCAAAGTGTGACAGGACTCACTGTTCATCATAGCTCATCTATAGTAATGGAGGTGGTTTGGGTGAGTGATTTCACATATTTGTATGTCATTTGTGTGTGCTCATTGGTTAATGCGTCGATGAGTATGCGGTTTAATCATGTCATCTAAGATAGTGTATATCACGCATGTATGACGAGAGATGGATTGGCAGAGGCAGTTGTAACACAAGGGTCACAAACAGTGTGTCATACCTTAAACTGCACAGGGGTTTCCAGTGTGCTGAAGTCAGGTGAAGAGGCAATCCTCTCCTCCAGCGTCTGCAGGAACACCCTCTGGAAGTCCAGCATTTCTGGCAGGCTACCAAACAGACTATCCATCTAAAGGAACGGAGAGACAGGAGCCTGGTCAGTCATCTCTTTACAGCAGTCAGTCAGAGATAGCTCTCTCTTTACAGCAGTCAGTCAGACATAGCTCTCTCTTTACGTCAGTCAGACATAGCTCTCTCTTTACAGCAGTCAGTCAGCGATAGCCATCTCTTTACAGCAGTCAGTCAGCAATAGCCATCTCTTTACAGCAGTCAGTCAGCGATAGCCATCTCTTTACAGCAGTCAGTCAGCGATAGCCATCTCTTTACAGCAGTCAGTCAGCGATAGCCATCTCTTTACAGCAGTCAGTCAGCGATAGCCATCTCTTTACAGCAGTCAGTCAGCGATAGCCATCTCTTTACAGCAGTCAGTCAGCGATAGCCATCTCTTTACAGCAGTCAGTCAGCGATAGCCATCTCTTTACAGCAGTCAGTCAGCGATAGCTATCTCTTTACAGCAGTCAGTCAGCGATAGCTATCTCTTTACAGCAGTCAGTCACTAGTTAACATCCCCCTCTGATGTCTCAGGTGAGAGGCACTTAGGAACAGCCTCTCTCTCTTCCAATCAATTCAATTCATTTCAAAGGGCTTTATTGGCATGGGAAACATGTTTACATTGCCAAAGCAAGTGAAAATATATAATTAACAAAAGTTAAATATTCAATAACAAATTAACAGTAAACATTACACTCATAGGTTTCAAAGGAATAGACATTTCAAATGTCATATGGCTAAGTACAGTGCTATAATGATGTGCAAATAGTTCAAAGTACAAAATGGAAAATAAATAAACATAAATATGGGTTGTATTTACGATGGTGTTTGTTCACTGGTTAACCCTTTTATTGTGGTAACCGGTCACAAATCTTGCTGTTGTGATGGTACCCTGGTATTTCTCCCAATAGATATGGGGGTTCATAAAAATTGGATTTTTTTTCAAATTCTTTGTGGATCTGTGTAATCTGAGGGAAATTTGTGTCTCTAATATGGTCATACATTGGACAGGAGGTTAGGAAGTGCAGCTCAGTTTCCACATTTTGTGGGCAGTGAGCACATAGCCTGTCTTCTCTTGAGAGCCATGTCTGCCTTCAGCGGCCTTTCTCAATAGCAAGGCTATGCTCACTGAGTCTGTACATACAGTGCCTTGCGAAAGTATTCGGCCCCCTTGAACTTAGCGACCTTTTGCCACATTTCAGGCTTCAAACATAAAGATATAAAACTGTATTTTTTAGTGAAGAATCAACAACAAGTGGGACACAATCATGAAGTGGAACGACATTTATTGGATATTTCAAACTTTTTTAACAAATCAAAAACGGAAAAATTGGGCGTGCAAAATTATTCAGCCCCCTTAAGTTAATACTTTGTAGCGCACCTTTTGCTGCGATTACAGCTGTAAGTCGCTTGGGGTATGTCTCTATCAGTTTTGCACATCGAGAGACTGACATTTTTTCCCATTCCTCCTTGCAAAACAGCTCGAGCTCAGTGAGGTTGGATGGAGAGCATTTGTGAACAGCAGTTTTCAGTTCTTTCCACAGATTCTCGATTGGATTCAGGTCTGGACTTTGACTTGGCCATTCTAACACCTGGATATGTTTATTTTTGAACCATTCCATTGTAGATTTTGCTTTATGTTTTGGATCATTGTCTTGTTGGAAGACAAATCTCCGTCCCAGTCTCAGGTCTTTTGCAGACTCCATCAGGTTTTCTTCCAGAATGGTCCTGTATTTGGCTCCATCCATCTTCCCATCAATTTTAACCATCTTCCCTGTCCCTGCTGAAGAAAAGCAGGCCCAAACCATGATGCTGCCACCACCATGTTTGACAGTGGAGATGGTGTGTTCAGGTGATGAGCTGTGTTGCTTTTACGCCAAACATAATGTTTTGCATTGTTGCCAAAAAGTTCAATTTTGGTTTCATCTGACCAGAGCACCTTCTTCCACATGTTTGGTGTGTCTCCCAGGTGCCTTGTGGCAAACTTTAAACGACACTTTTTATGGATATCTTTAAGAAATGGCTTTCTTCTTGCCACTCTTCCATAAAGGCCAGATTTGTGCAATATACGACTGATTGTTGTCCTATGGACAGAGTCTCCCACCTCAGCTGTAGATCTCTGCAGTTCATCCAGAGTGATCATGGGCCTCTTGGCTGCATCTCTGATCAGTCTTCTCCTTGTATGAGCTGAAAGTTTAGAGGGACGGCCAGGTCTTGGTAGATTTGCAGTGGTCTGATATTCCTTCCATTTCAATATTATCGCTTGCACAGTGCTCCTTGGGATGTTTAAAGCTTGGGAAATCTTTTTGTATCCAAATCTGGCTTTAAACTTCTTCACAACAGTATCTCGGACCTGCCTGGTGTGTTCCTTGTTCTTCATGATGCTCTCTGCGCTTTTAACGGTGCAGGTGCAGGTGCATTTATACGGAGACTTGATTACACACAGGTGGATTGTATTTATCATCATTAGTCATTTAGGTCAACATTGGATCATTCAGAGATCCTCACTGAACTTCTGGAGAGAGTTTGCTGCACTGAAAGTAAAGGGGCTGAATAATTTTGCACGCCCAATTTTTCAGTTTTTGATTTGTTAAAAAGTTTGAAATATCCAATAAATGTCGTTCCACTTCATGATTGTGTCCCACTTGTTGTTGATTCTTCACAAAAAAATACAGTTTTTTATCTTTATGTTTGAAGCCTGAAATGTGGCAAAAGGTCGCAAAGTTCAAGGGGGCCGAATACTTTCGCAAGGCACTGTATTCAAAGCTTTCCTTAATTTTGCGTCATTCACAGTGTTCATGTATTCTGCCACTGGGTACTCTCTGTTAAGGGACAAAAAGCACAATCTCAGTCTCTCACACCATCATTAAAAGGGGTTCAGGGTGTCTTGCGCTCTTGTCCGCTCTGTGCCTAGACACGTCTGAGTGTCCGATAATGTTGGTTTAATCAGCCCCACTGCTCAGTGTGTATCGATGGATCTCTCCATTGAGAGTGTCGTCCTGAGACTGAGGTCATGCTCAGTTCACATCAGTGTTCACTAGCTACTGGATGTGGATCTCCATTAGCATTCCTCAGCCATGGCCTTCTGGGCTCACAGAGCAGGGACAGACACATAAGGACTCATCTTAACCTGAGACAAGAGTCAACCGTATATTGATTAAAAATGGAAGACTATAATGTAATGGGAGTTATAAGCATAATTTTAAACACGTTTTGGTACTATATCAGTAAGGGTTTTAAGAAGGGGAGGTCCTTAGAGTTTATTGCTACTAGAAATTAATTTAACCCCACCCAAATCTAATCAAGCTATCCATCTGTGACCTCTTATGAACCAACCTCCTAAAATTCTCAATTTCTATTAACTCCCACATCTCCCAATCCCCCATCCAATCCTCCATCCTGCCTCCCCCATCTCCCCTTCCTCTCATCTAATCCCTCATCCTCCCACCCAATCCTCCATCCTCTATCCCTCCTCCCTCCCCCATCCTTCCTCCCATCCAATCCTCCCTCCCCATCTCCCAATCACCCATCCTCTCCTTCCTCCCTCCTCCCTCTCCCACCCCCATCCTTCCTCCCATCCAATCCTCCCTCCCCATCTCCCAATCCCCCATCCTCCATCCAATCCTCCATCCTGCCTCCCCCATCTCCCCTTCCTCTCATCTAATCCTCCATCCCCCATCTCCCAATCACCCATCCTCCCTCCCATCTCCCCTTCCTCTCATCTAATCCTCCATCCCCCATCTCCCATCTCCCAATCACCCATGCTCCCTCCCATCTCCCATCTAATCCTCCCTCCCCCATCTCCCAATCCCCATCCTTCCTCCCATCTCTCATCCAATCCTCCATCCTCCC